>NW_009910023.1:0-1212 GCF_000696875.1 Nestor notabilis
CCCCCACCCCAAATCCCCCCATAACCTCCCCTGAACTCAACCTCTTCCCCATAACTACCATGGTGGCCCCCCATCCCCACGTGTCCTTCAACCCAAGGACCTTCTTCTCCATCAATGGGTCACCCAGACCCATCCCTGAGCCCAAAGTTGAGGTGTCCCCATCCAGTTCTGGGCTGTCCCCCATCTAACTATGGGATGTCCCCCCCATAGGGTGACTCTGGGGGGCCCCTGTCCTGCAATGGGACCCTCCAGGGCATCGTGTCCTGGGGGCTGCAGACCTGTGCCCTGCCCGGGCGCCCTGGGGTCTACACCCGCGTCTGCAACTACGTGGGATGGATCGAGAACACCATGAACCGCAACTAGGGACACGCCAAGGACACGCCAAGGACATGGGACACACATAGGACCACACCTAGGGACGTACATGGAGCTGGGCCACCACAGACTATGAGTAGGGACACAAGGACTTGGATCTGGACCATCATAAGCCACCATTGACCACAACTAGGGACATCCATGGAGCTGGGCCACCACGGACTATGAGTAGGGACACAAGGACTTGGATCTGGACCATCATAAGCCACCATTGACCACAACTAGGGACATCCATGGAGCTGGGCCACCACGGACTATGAGTAGGGACACAAGGACTTGGATCTGGACCATCATAAGCCACCATTGACCACAACTAGGGACATCCATGGAGCTGGGCCACCACGGACTATGAGTAGGGACACAAGGACTTGGACGGATATGAGCCACTACGGACCATATATAGGGACATCCATGGAGCTGGGCCACCAGAGACCACCTCTATGGACACAAGACATGGAGCTGGGCCACCACCACCACATGGCCATGGGGGCACCCAAGAGAGCTCCTGCAGGAGCCACATTGGGGGGTGGGAGGAACAATAAAGTAGGGGCAAACCCAACGTTGAGTCCACCTCTAGGTCCCATCCCACCCCCCCCAAGAGGTCCCCCCGTGGTCTTTGGTGGCCCAAACCCTTTAGATCCTCACGGGCTTCTCCACTAAAGTCTTTATTGAAGGAGACACCACAAAGCGGGGAGATGGGGCCACCCCGGAGGTGGGGCCTGAGGGAGACCATGTGGAACGGACCCATCGCTGCTCGAGCGAGGCCTTGGAGAAGCCACCTCCTGGTGCAGGAGAACCCACCTGAGATGTGGTTGAACCCATAACCCACGTCCTCAC
>NW_009910024.1:0-17768 GCF_000696875.1 Nestor notabilis
CCTTCTAGGTGAAATTAAGCGTCGCTGTAAAAGTTGGTGTTTCCTTTTCTTCTTTATTTCTGTCCTTTAAACATGAGAAAAATGCTCAGTGAAAGCCTCTGTGTGGTGGGGTGGTGGAACAGTCTGGTAAGGAGCGCTGTGGCACGGGATGGGATTTGGCAGCGGAGTGGACCGACCACGCTGGCAGAACTTCAGTCCAGCACATCACATGAGATGGGAGAGGAAACCTGACCTTGGATTTATAAAAAGAAACTGGGATAAAAGGGGACTGATGGAGTGCCAGAAGTTGCTGTCCAGAGAGGCTTGGGGGGAAGGGGGAATTAAAGGTGGATTGGTTGGTTTGAGAGCAGCTGTGTTGCTAAGATGTTGTGTTGTCCGTGAAGTTAAAAAGAGAAACTTCACTTGGACGTGCAATTTTTTTTCGTTATCCTTTTCTTTGGATATCCTCTTAATGTGGGCTTGGAGGGGGGCGTGGAGGGCTCATGGCCATGCTGCTTCAGGTATACTTCACTGACTGGTTCCTGAGTGGCTGTGCTAAAGCCTTTGTTCTCCTGATTATCATATTTGTAGCTACAGGAAATCAGGAGGGAATGCAGACAGTTCACTGGAGGAAAGTAAATTACCCTACTGTCCAGTTACTATTTAACATGGGGAGGGAGGCTTGACAAACCCTTTGTAGCTGTGCTGTCATGGTGAAGTGTGTCAACATTACAAGTATAAATGGTCTGAAATGAACACAGTGTGTTTTGCTGCAGTGTTCGTTATAGCTGGTTCTTTCCCACTGAGGAAATTTATGGTACTTTGAACAAACTATGAAGAAGAACATAATCACATTGTGTGAGGATACTGGGACTAACCAGCATGGCTGGTTGAAGGCATCTGAGTTTCCTGATGTTTGTGAAGCAAGTGTGGCGATTCTTCTCAAGAGTTAGATGTTTGACCACGTTTGATTACAGTATGGTTGAAGATAGAAATGTAATTTTAATGGTTACTCGGTGCAGTCAGCCTTTGACTGGTGGTTACTCTTTATTTCACAACATCACACGGGCTTTAGCTTACACTGTGGTCTGTTACATCTTCTGGACAGTGGAATTGGTGTCCCGAGCTCTTATGGTGTTGGTGACACAAAGGTTTGTTAACATGGTGGTTTCACAGTATTGACCCAAGATGGTTGAAGAAGGAAAAGTAAACTCATTCCAAAGAACCATGGAGGCTCTCAAGCATCATTTTCTCCCTTGAGCTTTGCTCATGGTTAATGTTTGGCCTTGTCTCTGATCTCCCCAGATCATCAGGTGTTGTGCTGTACTGTCCTGTGACACATGAAGGAGCATTAACTGCTTTGTAAGTGGTGCAGTATGGAATGTAGATCGATGTCCCAAATAAATGATGTGCTTCTTTGTAAGTGAGCCACAGAAATGGTGAAGCAATGAATGACAGTTTTGTTTTATTTTGAAGTGGCCTCCTGAAGACATCACAAAGCCTTCCAAATACCATATTTCTGTAGGGGCTCTCTGTGTTTAATGTAGAGCTGAAACTGCATCCTGTGTTCTCATCTCACAGAGTGGACTCTTTCAAGAGATGCATTTCAGAACGTGATCATCGAGTCACACTGAATGAGCTCCGTTCACAGATACTGCTCTTGATCTTGGTCAAAAGGTCGAGAAGCCATTTAAATTATGCTTGTATCAATTACTGACATCAGCAAGCAGGAATCCTTGCTTTTTATTCATTTATCTTTCTAATTATTTCTTAGCTTTCTTCTAATTTGTTGGCACTTAGTTAAACTTTAATTTGAGAGAAGTCTACTTGTCTAATCTTCTTGCTCCTTGCTCTTTTTCAATGACAAGAAACGTGTTGCCTGCACACATTTAATTATATACTTCAGCACGTCTGTGAAAAATTTCTTGGTTGTTGTTGGGTTTTTTTTCTCTTGGAGAGTAGTAACTTTTGGTGCTGCTGACATGTTATTATTGATTACTTCTGTTTAAGTAGAAATTGAGATCTATTTGAAAGGCCTTTCGGGGGGGGGGGAACCAACCCCAAAGTATGTGAGTTACAGATCTATTAAAAGCTTCCTGTTAAAAAAATAAATAACTAAGGCATGTTTTGATGAATAATTTAAACTTGCTGTATTAAAGTAGATTTTTTTTTCCTAAGACTGGCTGTTTCTGGTTACTTTTAAGCACTCAAGGAATAGTAAACCTGAGCTCTGGAGTTTCTTTTTAATTTCCAGCTATGAGTTTAAAACTCCCACAAGTTTTCTCCCTTTCTGAACCCTGAATTAGTTCCTTAATTAGATAATTTTGACTGAACAAGAAGAAATAAGAAGAATCCTGTTTATGTTTGCAGAGCAGGCTTTTTCTTTCTTTTTGGGTGTTTACTCCCTAACTTTCAGTTCATCAATTTGATTTACCATCTTAGCAATTGGTGAAGATAAACCAGCATGTCTTTGGTTAGGCATGACATGTGCAAAGAAAGGTTCTTAACACAATAATACTTACTTTGATTTAGTTTTTAAGTGCTTTAGTTTTCCCTTATGCTGCTGGAGGTTACACATTTCCTCTGTATTGAGTTTGGAAGCTACTGCTTTTGGACATGAAAGAAGCTCTGGAACATTTCTGGAAGACCAGGCATTGACTGAAAAGGTGTCTTTGTGACATATTCCTTTAAAGAGCAGTACAGGGAGAATTCATTTAAATGTGGATCTCAAATAGAGCAAAAAAAAAATACGTTTCTTAATTGGCCTGTGTGGAAAAAATCTGCATCTGTGTTGTTTCCTAAACAGCAAAGCCGCTGCAGTGTGGTGCCTCTTTGGGCAGGAGGGAGAACAGGGGAAGCAGCGGGATTCATTCAGAGTGTGAACAGACTTCAAAAGACCTTTTGGCAACTGAACACCAGGATTCTGCTATTTTCATCTTTTAGAATAAACTCCCTTGATATTTGCTGCTTCTGCAGAAGTGGGGAAGGAAAACGTGCAGATCAAGAGATGCCAGGCTTGTCTTACCTCCGAAATCACTCCTCTTACTGCTTGTGATGTCAGTGCCTCTCAATATTGCTATTATGGTGTTATTTTTAATAACACAAGTATTATTTTTTGTGTGTGTGTAGACCAGCTGTTTCAATGAGGAAATGTGCCAGAAAATTTCACTGATGTCTTACTATTAAGAAGCAGATGGAAGCCTGCTCAGTGGCAGCATCTCTGCTTTATACTTTAAAATAAATCAAAAGGAACCGTTTGGCTTTAAGTCCCTCACTGGTCCAGCTACAGGTTTAAGCATGCCTGCATTGTGTCTGGTGAAAGGCCAAGCTGCTCATTAACAACTGGTATTTTTAAAGACTTTTTTGAAGGAAATGCTTTGGAAAGAATAGGATCCGGGGTTGGTCATCTTTTCTTAATTGTGAATGAAACCTAAATTGAGAGGAGAAAACAGAACTTTCACACAGGGCCTGGTGAGCGCCAACACGCTCATCAAAGCTACATTTATGTAGCCCCACAGCCTTGGTTGGGGAAAGCAATTTGAATGCAAACGAACCTTTTTCTTCTTGCTTCTGCTGGGTCAGTTTGAAACCAAGCTGTGATGTAATACAGCAGTTCTCAACTTTTGACTGTGGACTCCGTTGATGATTACACAGTGTTCCTGGGCCATCCTTTGTGCATTTGCTCCAGTATAAAAATAACAATAGCTAAACCCACTTGGAGTACTTCAGTGTTGGGATATAAAGGGAGCCCCCATCGTGTGGTCGTTGTACTTTCCATGGAATATAGCCTCAGAATCTCTGTTCTGGTGGCTCGGCTTGACTCTGTACGTTCCCTTCAGCTACATAAAAGGATTGTGGTGGAAACCCAATTAAAGTTCTCCCTGTCTGTTGCTAACACATTACCACATCTCCAGTAGGATATAGCCAGTAAGTATTTCTCTTGCTTGTGCTTCTCCAGTCCCTCTCAGCTGTGCCTGTAGCAAGTTTTCTCCACCAGCAAGAGCATAAACCTCTGCAAATCCTAGCTTTCATCTGAAAAAGGGTTTAGCCTTTTCATGAATAAACAATTTTAGAAGCAATTCCATGGTCTCTTGTACTTTCCCAAAGTGGGAAAGGATGAAAATTGTTAAACTTTCACTTAATTTCCTGGAAGCTCTGTAAGATGTTGTGAAACTGGAGAATTGAGTCAGTTTTGTTCTGCCACAACTCAGGCAAGTGATGAGTATGGAAAGAGAAGGGAGTGTGCTCCAGCCCTGGTTTGCTGAGAAGGACCCAGCAGCGGTGGCTGCTGTCTCTTCTCCTCTGCAGAACGCATCTTTGCCAACTCCATCTCAGATTCATTTACTGCCTGACCAGAGGCTGTAGCTGTTTTTCCTACCTTTCCTTCCTTGCTTTGTGCCCTGTCTGCCCTCTTTAGTGGGTGCTTGTTTTGGTTTGGTGTTTTAAATGTCATGTTCCATTCCCTGACATGGTTCATCTCGGCACCGCTCAGACATGCTGCTGCAGCATGGAGGCAGGTACAAGCAGTTGGGGTGTACCAAATGTCTTTGTTGTGCAGTGGATAACACACACTAACTCTTTGTTCTCAGACATTTCATGTTAACATGTGAAGTTCAGAGGGATACAAGTACCTACTGGGTAGAATTTTTCTTTTCTTAAGATGCTGCAGATGGTTTGAATGTTATTTTAATTCATATTGACTTGGGTGGTTACTTTTTCTTGTGTAAATAATGTATTGATGTTATGTGTAGAATTAACTACTTACATCTGAAAAGCTTCTTGAGTTTGCATGGCTGTAGGGTTTCTGCATGTTTTATTTTATAGATAGGACTTGTTATTCATAGAATCATAGATGATTTGGGTTGGAAAGGACCTTAAGATCACCCAGTTCCAACCCCCGGAACATCAAACCAGTAAGTGTACGCATATGCAACTGCTGACATCCAGAGTCATTTGGTCTGTGTAAAAGGCCAAAATACTAATTTTTGATCCCTCCCTTATTAAAAAAGGCAGTTTACAAGCAGGCATTCCTTCTGGATGAGGTGTGTAAGTACCGAGTGGTCAACAAACTGACTCTCGAAGGCAGAAATGGGCTGCCGGGGTTGGGGTCTTTCACTGGGAGTGTCTCCTTATCAGCCCTTTGCTTCTGAAACAAGTGGCTGCTGGTTCAGGCATTTCAGCTGTTTTCTCTGTCCTGGCCCTGCTGTGGAAGGCGTGTTGCAGATAATGGTTTTGGTTATCTAAACCATAATTCTGATGGAAGGACAGGGCTCCGGATTGTGTTCTTCAGCAAGAGTAAGCAGTCATTCCAAAGTCACAAGAAAACTGTAGTAACAGCAATATGACCGTGGTATTTTGAAGCCAGAGCAGCACGTGATGGTCTATGATCTGTTATTCTAAGCAGCAGCCTAAAAACCAACAGAACTTTTCTTTTTCCTCTGTGGTTATAGTATTGTAGGTGCAATCAAAACACTTGAAATGACTTGAACTTCTTCCACTTCGCCTCTTACTCCTGTTTCAAACTTGTGCTTTACTGTGGTCGAGTTCTGTAGCACAAGTACTTTCCCCTTCTAGCTGTTGCTGTTAATTCCCAGCCTCCAGTTTCTAGGTACCACATTACAGGTTAAATCACATTATGCCATGGAGCAAGGTGTGAGTGTAAGTAACACTTACCTAAGGAAACATGTCCTGCGAGGACACAGGAAAGGGGTTTTTTATTGTGGCCTGCTGTTGAGGTTGTGTGTATTTTTGTCTTAGCTACTGTCGTGTTTAAAGCTGGCTGCAGCCTTGCTGACCACAGGCTGTACTTGGTTACTACTGTGTGCTAACTCCATCACGTGCCCTGAATAGCAAGAGGGTGGGAGAAGCCTTGGCCTACGTGTTTAGACCATCCTGCGTTAGCAGTTTGACAAAGCCCATGTTTTGTTGTAGTGTAACTGAGGCTGTGTTTCTGCAGTTAAATGAGATTAATTTTTGCCTGGCTTTGCTAAGTACAGTGTCTCTTTTCCCCTCCTGTTCCTCTTGTACTAATTTGTCAGCATATGCTGTTCGTAGTGTTGAAAAATGGTTTGATGTGGTCAAATCAAGATCCCAGTTTTGTCAGCTATAAAAGCATTAAGCACAGTAACGGTATGTTGGGATTGTGAGGACGTTTGTTAACTTTGAGTAAAGCATGAAAGGTCTTTATTATGCTGGACACAGAGCTGCACTGGCTACAATATCCTGCCTGGTCATAGGGAGAATTGCAGAGTCTCCAGCACTGCTCAACTCCAAACTCCCGCATACAGAGACTCTTATTAAATTGAAACTTTCAAGCAAAGACAGATTGTACAGGCAAAAATCACATTTAAGCCACATTTTGTGGCTTAATATTGATGGAAAGCATGAAAGAAAGCGCAGAGGCTGTTTCAGTAGCCAGTAGCTATAGATTGGCTTTTTGCAGCAGGGAGGCGGGCTGAGGGGGTTTTCTGGTAGCCAGTAGCTATAGATTGGCTTCTGGCAGCAGGATGCTGGCTGGGCCAAACCCCACGTATTTAACATCTTGTCTTCTGTTTCTTACTGACTCTGCCAGCTCGGTTGTCCTTCGGCTGGCGCATATGGATAGGACTGGCTCTGCCTGGAAGTCTGGAAGATTCACAGCTCATTTTCGAATAACATTGTGGCCCATCTTCTAACCATGCTGTAGCCCTTTTGTCTTTGCTGTAATGCTGCTGTGGAGCCTCTTTCTAGGAATCGTGTTCTTTACGACGTAGCTATTCTTGTTTTATTTATGGGTGGTGGTGGTTGTTTAAATCCACCATAGCATGAAAAGAACCTGGGAATCCCTCAATCCCTGTTCTGTTAACTGGGAATGAATTCTCCGCCTCGTTTTGGTTGCCTGGTTTCTGCTTTGCAGAACACCATTATTTCTGGGTGAGAAAAAAGAAAGGAAAAAAACCCAAACCCCAAACCAACTGATGTGCATACAAAGGTCTGTAAGGAATTAGGTCGAGCACAGCATTGTGTGTCAGGGACTCCCAGATATATCTAGTGAGTAATGCTTTTCCCTTTTCCCATGGAGCGCCGAGGTTTGCGTGTGGCAGTCCAGGCAGCCTTAGGTCTCTCAGCATGTTTCCTGTCTCCTCTGGGGAGAACTTGGTGGGCAGCTCTGGAGTTGTTTGGATTTGTGTGCACACACTGCTTTGAAGGTTGCTTACCATGAGGCCACAATCCAGCACTGTTTGGGAGCCCCTGCTGCAGACTTCAAACTTTGCTTATTTTTCTAACCTTTCTCTTACTTGTTTGATCCCTCGTGAGAGCTGCTTCGGGGCTGCCTTGTGCCTTGCCACAGAGGCTCCTGTTGCTCATTTCCCTGCTTTGAAATGACATCATTGGCTTTCAGATCCTGGAGAACAGAACTTGGCCGTGTGACATGATACCTGCAAATGCTTTTCCAAAAAGACTGCAAGACTTGGCCCCAAAATGTGCCCCTAACCCCCTCGTAGGCCAAGAGGCTCAGTAACCGTCTTCAACACAGGTGCCTGGCAAGAATAAAATGGAACATGTGAACCTTCCTTTGTGTTTTGGTCTGATATAAAAAAAATAAGTCATGTCATTTTTGGTGTATTTTTTTATGACTATTTTGATTAAAATCTCTTCTTTAGCATATACCCAAATCAGTAATTTTATATAATAAAGAAGTTAATGAGCAAAAATGCAGATATCAAGGACATACAAGGTGGTCCTTTAAAAAACAGTGTACTCTTTATTTTATAGTTTGTATTGGAAATTTTCAGTCTAACTGAACAATTGAATAATGTTTTTTTTTTGTCATGTTATGTTGTAAAAGAATGTAGAATTGCTATTTTCTATCTTTTTGGTGTAAGTTACCCTGATGCTATATCCTATGTTTGTTCTGGACTTAGAAGATAATTCTGGCTTGGCTGTGACAGCAGCACAAGCTATTACAGCTCTTCTGTACCTGCTCAGCTGGTATCTTTCCTTCCCCAGGTATTTTATGGTTGCCCATTCAGCTGTTGGGGGGGAAAGTTTTCTGCAGGGGAATGCAGTTTTTACCTTGGGCTGTTCCCCAAATACTAATGGCTTTTGGGGAGAGGTTAATCAGCACATCTCATTTTACTGTTTGTAAAACATCTGAATGATGTTGCCTTGTGAGGACCGCAGGTTTGTGACCACCAGAGGAACCCAAACATACATGAGTCTATGGGACCAGATGAGTTGCATCCTAGAGTCCTGTAGGAATTGACTGATGTAGTTGCCAACCACCCTCCGTGCTATTTGAAGTGACGGCAGTCAGGTGAAGCCCCCGGTGACTGGGAAAAGGGGAACACTGTGCACCCCTTTTTAAAGAGGACTGAAAGGAAGACCCTGGGAACTAGGCCCCTTTGTCTTGGGAGAGCTCATTGGTAGCAATATCCTGTTTAAAGTTGTTTTAAAAGAATGACCTTGTAGGGCATGTTTCCTGCTCTCCCTTGATGGGATTTCCTTTTTATTAAACAGGAAATACTCTGATTACATAGAAGTGTGAGAATGACAGGTTTTTCCTTCCCAGTGCGGGTTGTTCATGGTAATTCTATTCAGAAAATGCTCAACTGCCAGAGCAGCTGAAGTTAATTTACTTTACCTAAAACTGTTGTTTACACCTAAAAGTTCCTACTAGTGTGTTGCTAAAGCATTGTCTCAGCCCGAGCAGTCCAACAGGCTTTCCTGTACGAGTCTCTGTGCAGGGATTTTCTTAGCAGATACTTTTTCTCACAAGTGGAAGGTGGCAGGAGTTCAATGGCATGAAATGTGCTGTGCTGGGTTTCAAAGATCTGATTCTGCAGCTTCTTCTAGTCTTTTTTCTTGGTTTGTTGTTTTTCTTCAAGCTGGAACTCTGCCTTGAAATGGGAAAAGACAAAGATGATGCTGCTTTACCTGGCAATAAAACATACTTGAAATGTCACTTACTTTTCTTTCAACTTTATCCTCAGAATCACCTGCTGACCTGAAGTTAGGAATTTCAGTGGAAGCTCTTCTGTGTGCACCACTGGTAATGGGTCAGCACAAAGTAAAAGTGCAGCCCATGGCACCCGGCTGCAGGCTGAGCCGTGAAGGCTCTGAGGATGAATAGTTTCCATTCCCTCTTCAGGCATGGCTATTGATCATGTTTCATATGGACTGGATGGTTGAGGGAAAGGGATTCTGTCTTCCTCTGGAAGGCCAAACACTATGAGATGGTACTATAAAGTAAATGCTGCTCCATTGCAGCCTAAGTCAGAAGGTACGTCAGGTAGTAAGTATCTCTGTTAAGAAACTGCAGAATTAAGGTGGCCCATTCAGCTTAATTCATTTCTAGCGTGCATTTGCCTTAGTTCAGTAGATTGGGGAGTGCTCAGGGGTTGAAGCGGGGTGGTTTGGTAAAAGATGCTTCTCATGCATTGCAGGATTCAGGTGTAGGGTCTGACTGAAGCAGGAAGAGGAGGCTTTGAGACACAGTTGTTCACAGAAGATTGCTGATGGGAGGAGTGCTGACACTCGAGAATAGCGAGTTCAGTTCCAGGCTTAGGAAAGGTTAGACCAGCAGTTGCCAAAATGCTTGTTGTGAACCCTCTTCAGTTGCTGCCTTCAGCTTTGCTAGTCCTGGTTTGGGAGCCTTCTTTCAGACCCCCACAAGTGCCCCTTGTCTCCTCACCGTTGTGTGTTCTACTCTCTGGTCCTCCTCCTTCCCCTGCACTGAGCCTGGTCTGGGTGGCCCTGGAGAAGGAAACTCAGATTGAAGGGTGGTCAGTTGGCAGATGAGGCTTCTCAAAAGATAAAAGAACTGGGAAACCCTGGAAATCCTGTGCTTGGTTTTGCATCACAAGTTTGATTTTGAACTCTGTAGGTAGGTTTCCTCGTGATAATTAGTGCAAATCTGTTCTTATCGTATTGGTAGATCAACATTGACGCAGCAAAGCCTGGGATTTAAGTGTCTTGCACAGTCTAACTTCGAAATGTCTGAAGCTGTTACAGCTGGCCTGTAACCTAATTGGACTGGTATGTTGGAAAGTTTCTGGAGCAAGTCGCTTTGCCTCTAAGCTTTGTGCCAGTGAAATTATGAAGTATAGAACGATGACTCTAATGAACAAGCTTTGTTCAGAGCGCTGAAAACCAGTATTTGTTTTTAGTTTCCATCTCTACTCCTGGATGTATTTCAAGTAGATTTAATAAGCACAGTGCTTCAATATTCTTTTGGGGAAAATTTTTGGCTGGTTGAGATTGTTGGGGGTTTTGTTTCTGGAAGACGACGAAACAAAATCTGAACTTGTAGAGACAGTGGAATAAAACGTGTTTCAGGGAGAACTGCCACAAAGCATGCTTGTGAAGAACTACCCTTGTGAAAACAGTTGAACCATCTTCCTGACTCAAAAGTCTGTCCTTCTATGCAGTGGTTTAACGTAGGGTTATATTTTGTTTATATCTCCACTGAACAACCTCATTGAAAATAAAACTGTCCAAGTGCTGGCTCCAGAGCTGGACTCTGGTGCCTGCTGCAAAAGAAGGGGCAAACGGGGAGGTTGAAAATCTCTGCTAAAACAATGGCACATAAATATTTCAGTGGGCAGTTACCTGACTTGTCTGTGTTGTCAGTGTAACTCCAGGGGCAGACAAGGCCAAATAAAACTAAATGAAGGTACTTCTGCGAAGGGAGAAGGTGCTGAGCAGCTTCTGTGCCATCTTGTGCTGTTGCATGGTGTGTATCCCAAGCTCTGGAGTGAGTTTGAGTAGTGAGCTCTTACACCACAAGCGTTGCGATGCTGTATTAAATAGCAAATCGTTTCGGTATGCGGAGGCATAATTCATTCTGTGGCACATCAGAGCAGTGGGGAGGTAACGGCAGGAATAACTCAGAGTGTTGGAGTGCCGAGGAGTCACTGCTAATGCACTTTTCACAGCTGTCGAGAAGGGCTAAGGAGGTTGTGTTGGGAAGAGTGGAGTGTTCTCAAGGCCTTCTGTTGGATTGGTGGTGTTCGGAGGTGTGAGGGAAACAAAACCAACTCCTCCTCCTCAGCCAGGCTCTGGAGTTCACACACCCCTGTGCTCTGCTCCCTGCAGGTGCTGCTGGTGAGCAGTAGTCGTCATCCTGACCGATGGATCGTCCCTGGGGGTGGCATGGAGCCCGAGGAGGAGCCCAACGTGGCCGCGGTGCGGGAAGTCTGTGAAGAGGTGAGTGTGTGAATGGGAGGGTCTCAGTTTTGTTTTCTCTGCATGAAGAACAGTTTGTTAAGAGGACTTCAGAACACAGCTGGGCTTTTGTGGAGCTGTGTAATATGTAGGTAGAAGGTAGCCAAAATTCCTGATGTCTTCGTGGTTTTGGGTTTTTTTTTACTTGAAGCCATTTCAGAAAGAAGATAAAGACAAATCAATAGTCTCTGTGGGGAAGGGGTATTTTTCTCTCGAAGCTGGAAGAGCAGTTTTATTCTTCATAGGGCACTTGAAGGCAGCAAATGGCAGCTGCCTGCCTTGTAAGTAAAACATGTCTTTAGAATTCTTCTGAATATTATCAAATTGGAGAAATGCTTGAATTCAGAAACTATGAAAAGATTATGTATGGATGACCAAGTAGGTTCACAATTATATAAGGCAGGATTAAAGATGCTTTCAAGAGGGTTATAAATCTTTATGCTGCAAAACAGAAGTCAAGAGCTAATTGATGGGAGTTGGGAGGAAGCTTCTCCAGTAGTGGCTTTATTCAATTGTCTGGTGTAGGAAGGTTTTTCTCTGAAGCATTTGGAAGTACCTCCTGCTGTCTAACAAAATGCTGAATATTTGGGCCTTTGGACTAATCTACCGTGGCAGTTCCTGAGCTGTGTGTTTCTCTTTGGATGTTCTTATAATCCAGCAGTTTCTCAGAAAGGATATGAAAGATTACAGAGTCCAAAGTTGCTTTGGGGGTTTTTTTAAGTGTCTTTAGGTCCTTCTTAGTATTGGGGATTGCTGCTTGCAAATTTTGTTTCCAGCCTGTAACACAGCTCCTGCTTTTTTAGTAACTCGGCTATCTTACAAACACATTACAAGCCAAAGTGAGTTGAACCAGAACAGTAGGAACATTTTTAGCTTCAGACTCCTGCTTTACCACGCAATCATTACTAATAATTAAGTTATTTGATACAGAAGTCAAAGGTTCATTCAGGAGATGCATGGCTTTGCCTTTCAAATCCTTCAAATAAATGTGCATCAGCCCTCCCCTCCCCTTGGAAGAGTCGCTCTCTTTCCATGACAGCGGTGGCTGAAAGGAGGCCTTGGCATGGGCTCAGTCTGCAGTGGAGAAACTGGTTTGGGCTGGCTGAGATAATCCCCTCTCGCTCAGCTGGTGTTCCCTGGCTCACGTGGACCGGTGCCGAATGAGAGTGTAATTCAAACTGTGGCAGCCTGGCAGGGTTGAGTCATTCCCAGCGAAGTACCTATCTGCTGCATGCCGCTCCGCACGCGGTAAACATGGAGAGCTCCAAAAACACAGGGTCACCCCGCTGCTAACCTCAGTGGCACCTAGTCAGGTGGGAATGTGAAATGGAGCTGTTGGATGCTGTTACACCAAAGGCTTTCCTGAAAGTGGTCTGCAGAACAGCCTGTCACGTGTGTTAAAATTCCTTGGGCACTCGGACAGCTCAGTGGTTAGGCTGCTGACAGAGGTGGGGAGCACGAGCTGGCTCGGAGGTGTGCAGGGTTTGTGTTCCAGGACACTGCTTACAATCTACACACGAAATTACGATGTATACAGTTGTCTTAAGCTCGGGGATGTGCATGGGGAGAGGAGTGTTTGTTATAGTATAGCTGTAAGGGGCTTGTGCAGCCAGTTTCCCAGCTTGAGCTATTGATTTGGCCAAGGAGGTGTTTTAGGAGACTGCTGGGCAAGTGATGTGCATGCTGGCTGGGAATCCTTGCTTATCCTTTCATGTGAATTTGGCTTTTCAGGTGGTTGTAACTGAGGCTGATCAGTAGGTTTGATGTCTTTGCTTCTCTCCTGGGGACAGGCGTGTCTGTCGCTTGCAAAGGAACAAGAGGTTAGCTGAGCAGGAGGAGACTGCTGCTTCTGTTGGCAGAGGGAAAATCCAGTTTCCTATGTGTCAATGAAAATAAAGTAGTTTTTATCCTAAAAGGAGGTGTTTTGCATGCTGATCAAAGTTGTGGAAGAAATTTGGGGACTCTCTTTCACTGGCTTTGGTATGCCTTTTCCAGTTTTTAATAAGAGACAGTTGGAAGAAGCTGTATGGACTCATTACCCTTTCAGTTGCTTGTGGTCTTTGACGATGACAATAGGCTGGGTTTTCTCAATTCATTCTTTTTTGCATGGTATGCATTTTCTTTTTAAAATATGCTTTCCTAAACTAAGATTTTTTAACTTGTGCATTCCCTGTTTTCGTGTTACTGTGTATGTATTTGAGTTTATCCGTGTTACTGCTGGAATAATTGTCATGTAAAGAAACCTGACTTTTCCCTTCTCTCTGATTTTCAAAGTTTTAGAAGGTGAAAATGAAATATTGATTCTGAGTGAAACCTGTGATCCCTCTGTCCCAGTTTGAGTTAGAAGTCCTTGTCCTAGTTTGGTGTAGTCCTTATCTATATTAGTCTCTACCAGCAGAAGTATTAAAGTAGACAGGTACCAACACTTGTCATGCGTGCTGCTGTTGGCATAAAATCTGAAGTGACTTGTGTTCTTGGGCATTGTTTTTAGGCAAAATGGCAGTAGACAAGCACGCTGGCTCTGAGTGAGAGCAGCCTTGACAGAATAAACCCACTTATTTCTGACAGACAGGTTGCTGAAAATGATGTGGTCAGTCTTGCACAGCTGGAAACTCCAGGTGTGTCCTAAGGTTACCATCTAGAGCCGTGTGCCCTTTTAAACCAGGCGTTACTGCCAATGTAGCACATGTTTTGCTTCTTCATTCTTGTTTTGCTGTTGCACTCTCTCCCCCAGACTAGTTTCATGTTAGGAATAAGGGGTTTTTTATGGGCGTGAGCCACTGGTGAAGAACATGTTTTAGAAATAGATGCCTTAAATTAAACTTAATATAGAGTGACTTTGAAAAAAGCCTCCACACTCATCTGTTAAGCCCAAAGACGTTTCATTTTGCACTTACAGCATCTTTCACATCCTGACCTTTCAGTACTTAGTAAATGTCAAGTTCTATAAAATTACAGGAGTGTTAGTCATGCTTTCTTCATGGGAATCAAAAGCCAGATAAGTTCTGTGATCAAACAGGCAATTGATGCCAATATAAAAAATAGTCCATCATGATAGTACTTTGATCTGGTTGCGAGGTCTCTTCATTTCCCCTCCTAAACATGCTTTATAAATACTCTTTTCCATTTCACGTATTTTGTTAGTGATTTAGAATATGAATATTGATGTCTTCCAGTGCTAAAATAGGAGATCTTTTTTGTTAATATTGTGAAGACCGTGGATAAATGACTGAGATGATGGTGCTGTGCTCTTCCTAGATTTAGTAATACGATGCAAATAGTGGTCTGAATTCACTACTGTCTGTAACCCTGTACTTGAACTTCATAAAAACGAGTGCAACTTTGCTCTGTCATGGTATTTCATTTCTATTTCACAGATGTAAAAGCATACATTGGTTGTAATGCAGTAAAGAATTGGATTAATAGTTATAGCCCTCCCTGAAACACACTAGAAACAGGAAGAAAATTTGCCTGGCAGGTCTGTAATTGGTGGCTTTAGGACTTGTCTGAGCTAGCAGGCTTCATGGGTGTGATTTACTGCCTTCAGTACTGCAGGTATTAGAGCAAAGATCTGGGTGTTTTACCACAGTCCTCTTGCCCAGCAGTGATCTGTAGTAGATGCAGGCTTTGAGCCTAATAGAGCAAAGTAAAATAGCTGAAATTCCAACCCACATTTTCCTTAGCTCAGATGGAAGGAAATAAAAGCTGTCCCTAGGAACAGATGGTGTTGCTGCAGGCTGCTTTTTGCATCTGACCCAAACTTATTTTCAGCTTTGAAACCTGAACCTGCTGTTCTTGGATGTCTTCAGTAATTTTTCTTTATTAAAACAAGTTGTTCCATGAGCAGCAGAACTAGTAAAGCTTCATTTCCTCCAGATCCTTGCTGCTTGTCCTGAGCACCCAGCCCACCCCTCTGGGCGTGCAGCAGTGGTTTGAAGCCATGTGCTGTTTTGGGGCAGCTGGTTGTTACTGTGCCGTCGGTGCCAGATCTCTCTTTTCCTCCAGTGAGGTCTACGTTGGATGTTGGAAACTGGTTTGGATCTGCAGAGCAGTGGAAAAGAAACTCATTTTGCAAGCTCCGTCCGTCTTCTTTTTATACCTGAATGTGCCTCTTCCTGGGGAATGCTGTTGATGGATTCGTTGGCTTTATTCTCACACCTGCAGATAGAACAGTTGGTGCTGGTTGGTTCGTTTAATAGCATCCTCCTAGGACACGTGTGTATTCTGAGGATTGCAGCACGGGCTCTGCGCTTGGTGGGGGAACATGTGCCCAAATAAATTGTGCTGTCTCTGCCAGACACTGTTGTGTCCCACGAGGGCAGAGGATTCTCAATCCATCTACTAATGAGGAGAAAATTCCTGAGTCATCTGGTACAAATTAGGATTTAGGCCCAGCTCTAATCCTGCGTGAGCCTGTGACTGTGCTTTGAACTTGCTGAGAAAATGCTCGTTCTCCTGCAGTGGAGTCAGGAGGGTGCTGAGGGCTTGGCCCATAGCAAAGCAAGAGGTATGGAGCTGGCCCAAAGAGGAGCCTGGCAGCTATAGATCATTTTCTTGGATGTCTTGAGTATCTTTCGTGGTAACAACTTGTGTGAGAATGTCAGTTGTGCTTCCATGTTTGTTTGTTCCACTGAACAAAGTGTGTGGTTGCAACAGAGACTGTGACTTTCCTATTTGTGTGTGAACAAAGTGCTTTATCAGTGAGAGGTGTATAACAATCCAGTTGGTCTGTGCTGGATATGCTATATGTTGTCTTTAAAATCCACTATACCAGTAAAACAGAATGAGAGCCATTGGACTCCAGGATGTCACAGCTGATGTGTTTTGCAGTCTTTGAGAAGGACTCTCTTTATAAATTCAGCCCAATATTTGTTTGAATCAAAGTATAAGTTATGTCACCGTTTACTACTGCGAGAAATTCATATGTGAAGAAAACCTCAGCACTTTTTTGAGTTGTCTAAGTGATAATTCAAGGTAATGTGATTTTTCCTACAGCGCATGTTTGCCTTGGCATTGCTTTTTGTGCCTTTTTGGATGAATAAGACCAGGCAAAACAGAGAGGGATCCTTGTTTGCAGAAAGTGTTGTTTCCATCACCTCTCTGTTTAACCCGAACAAAAGGAAGGGCTCTTCACCTGCCTGTATTACTTCAAGCACAGTTTTAGAGCTGGGAAAAGAGTGCTTTGGAGACTGGTTGTGCAGTATCCATGCTTAGTTTCAAAGCTGACTAGTTGCCTGGAGATAAGTTTGTTTCTAGTCAGTTCACTAAACCGTCACCACAACATCCCTGGCTTTTGATTCAGTGCCTTTACAGGTAAATATGGAGAGCAGAAATTCAATAGCCTTCTCCAGGAACAAATGAGGAGAATTGGCTTAGGACAGTTATTTACCTGTAGCATTTCCTTGCATTTCACCTTTTAATGTATTTTTGTATGTATGTTGTGGAGGTGGAAGCCTTGTGTTGCTGTGTGTTATGGCTGGCTCATTGGGATGGCTGCTCAAAGAAAATCATAAACAAAAAGCCCCACAGTTTGAGGAGTCCTTTGAATGAGATTCATTTGAAGTATTTGCCTTCCAGCTCACTTCTGAGAGAGATTAGTGCGGGTTAGCAGCAGCCGGTGTGCAGAGGAGATGGAACTGCTCACCCACAAAGGTCAGAGCCAGCTCTGTCCCGGGCGCTCTGGGGTGCGCATACATGCGAACACTGACCTTCATGGAATTGCTCTTTGACTCCAGAAATAGCCTCATGGTTCACAGGCAGAGGTGCACCTATGGGCTGAGCAGGATGTCAGAAATACTGATGAGACAATAAATTTTGTGTCCAAAACCAATATAAAGGATTCACTTGAAAAGCTCCTTCCTAGAAGTAGAGATCAAGGAGCATGTTACAGAAGGGATTCTAGATTTCTAGGAATGCTTGTAGAAGGGGAAGCTACAAGTCCTTTTCTCTTGGGGCAGTTCTGCCAGCAGCTGTGGCAGCCAAATTTACCTTCCAAACAGCTGGGTTGCGTGCCAGACTGTGTGTGTTGTTCTAGACCAGTTAAGCCATGGAACAAAAGCTCACCTTGTCTGTAGCGCTTGAGTTCCAACTGTTTACAGTCAGAATAAGAGGGAATATAAATTACTGGGGGGGGAAGGAGGAGTCTGGGGGCAAAGAGTGGGAGAGCATTTTGTACACATGCACAGTGCAGCACCAGGGAGCAGAGATGAGGAACAGCACTTTGAGAAGGTGACTGAGCCACAGTGGTGAGTGGATGTCTAACAAGTGACAGAAAATGAGATAAAGTGGGTAGATCCTTGGTAGTCTGCAAACAGAAGACAAAACTATTGCTTAGATCTTCTCTTGATTTGTGTCTGTGCTCAGAAGTCTTTCAGTGTGCGTCTGTGTTTTGTGTTAACATCAAAAATAGTCTTGCTCCTGGTGCGGAGGCCACATTCCAACATTGAAAGTATTTTGTGTTTATATTGGCTTGCTCCAGCTGTGCAGGCCACACCTGAAATACCTTGTAGCTGTTGTGTTGCTTTGATGGTGTAAATGGATGTCTTATACATGCTTCAAAGGTACTTTCTTAAACTATAATTTTA
>NW_009910024.1:17792-29334 GCF_000696875.1 Nestor notabilis
GGAATTTCATCCATGCTTAGGCTATAATAAACTCTAGAGCTGATCCTGGTCATTCAGAGTATATATGGGTATACAGTTAGTAACTAATCATAGAACTTCCTTTTCCTCCACATTGAATTAAAAATAGTTTGAATATAGAAAAAGAAGACAAAATTCCTGGGAATTCTTGCATGGTTGGGGTTCGTTCTGCACTTCTGTCACTTTTCTTGGGACCATGTTGTTTTAAGATGAACAGAAATGTACGGCATTTGCTTCCTGCCCTAAAGGAGCTGCTCCTGCACAACAAGTAAGGAAATATGTACTGACATACATATCTGTAGTTGTATGTTGTTAAAGCATGTTTCTTTCTCTTTGAACTTTTCATAGGCTGGAGTGAAAGGGACGTTAGGAAGATTAGTGGGAATTTTTGAGGTAAGTTTCAGACCATTGAGGCTGTGAAATTTTGATGCAAGAAAAAAGTTGTCTTGGAGTATAACTGATTTCCTCGCATGCTGGGAAGTAAGCTGGATAACTGGAAACTCCCCATTACATAGAAATGGATGCTGCTCTCTCCAGTGATACCCATCATCTGCAATCTCCACCCCAGCTGCAGTCACTGGTGATAAGCCAGTGTAAGAGGGAGTGTTTCAGTGCCACGGAGCAGCCGGGAGCGGTGCTCTCCTTCGTTCCTCAGCACCCACTGTCACCCATCGCCAAACCTGTTGCAGATAGATACCCACAGCGTGGTATCCATCCACGTAATACTGCCTTACACATGAGGAACTAGGCTTTTTGGCAGCAATCCCTATTAATTACCTTCAGACCTCTCATTTAAACACAACAATTTTGAATGTCAGAGAACGAGCTGTAGTGTGAGAGCAGCTGCACGTAAGGTACCACAGCATCATCACAAGGCAGCTTGCACCTTATAGTCACCACGTGCCCACCTGCCTTTTTTCCCTTGGTAGTTTTGTCCTTTCTCTGTTCCTTTTGCCTTCTAGAATCGGGACAGGAAACACAGGACATATGTTTACGTACTTATCGTCACAGAAGTGTTGGAAGACTGGGAGGACTCTGTCAATATTGGTAAGCTGTTTGTGCTTGTTAGCATTAACTGGTTTGATGCAGACAAAACACAGCTTAGCATCCCTCTGGGAGCTGCAACCCTTTTGAGAACAGCCAAGAAAAGTTATAGTGCTGTGTCCTTTGGTTGCTTGGGGAAAAAAACTGTGGTCAGATTGATGCTTTTGTAACCTCTGTGACCCAGGAGAAGCCAATTCAGCTGTACAGCTGCCTCTACAGCAATTATGTATTTAATTCTTGCACTTTAAGATACTAAGCCAAGAGCATGAGAAGCTGTCCTTTCTAAGGCTAGAAGAAAATACATGTGGGCAGCGTGGATTAATCATTCCCTGTTATCCTTTTGAACTCTTTGCATTTAAATCAGATTCCCAAATGCAGATGGAGCTGTTGTTCCTCATGAGGTTTGTGGGTAGTGCTGTAGTGTCTGTACCTTCACTTTCATCATGCTGTGTATGGGAGTTTTTACAGAATGAGTAAGAAATGAGTGATGTCCACCAAAAACTGAGGTTCACTTGCAGATGGATAGAAATTGAGTGGTGGTTGGTGTGTGTTGTTGTGGATCAGCTTAAAGTGAGTGTCTGACTTGAACAGAAATTAGGGAAATAGGAAAATAAACATGGGGCTTTTAAACTAGGAAACACAAGACCAGTTTATTTGGATGGTGGATGTACTGCCCTAAAGAACTACCTGGCATGGGGACAGAGGAGCCATCAGTGTAGTAGTGGGAGGAGGTCCACAGGGTAATCCTGAGGAAGAGTTTCCCAGTGTCTTTGGAACTGACACTTTGCTACACAGTGAAATGATTCTTGCCTTATTGATGCACGTGGCAATGATTGAAATCTATTCAACAGTGATATTTAAACGTAGGAAGTATAACTTTGTTTTATGGCATCTATTGATTTTTCTTTCACCAACAGGAAGGAAAAGGGAATGGTTTAAGATAGAAGATGCCATAAAAGTTCTGCAATACCACAAACCAGTGCAGGCCTCGTATTTTGAAACCTTGAGGCAAGGTTGTTTGGCAAACAACGGCACTCCTGTCATGACCACGACGTACTCTGAGAGCTCTGTGCCTGACATCAGATGACTGAAGACGATCCCTGTGAGAGAGATTTTGAGAAACAGACTGAAACATGGATTTCCCTTCCCCGTCCCCTTTTTCACATGCCTCCTCTCTCAAGCCAGGCATGGGCAGCAGCCTGTGGCACAGTGAGTGGTGAGAGTGCTGCAATTTAGTGCAAGGTGGGATTATTTTATTTTTTTTTTTCCTTTTTGTTGGCTTTTTTGCTTTTTTTGGATCTGTATTTTGTAAAATACATTTTGTGCATGAAGTGCCCCTTTCCCGTGACACTGCTTCCATGGCCTGGTGAGCGAGGCTGCCAGTCTGGCCTCTGCCTTGTGTTCTGGAGTGTCCCGTTTGTGTCAGCCCAGCCATAGCCACTTCTTTTTGGGATTTTATTTTTTTTTTTGTTTTTTGGTTTTTTTTTTCTTTTTTTTAATTAAAAGAGAACAAATGTGAGATCAACTCTTTAAGTCTTAGTCTGTACTGTCAGGTGCTGTTCAGACCTGTGGGGAGGTCACTTTCAGCGCATATGTATAAACTTTTTTTAGATGGAGAATCTAACATTTTAATTTTTCAGGAATTGTTTTAATCCTGGTCTGCTCCTGCAGGAAGGGTTCAGAATTAATCTGTTTGCCTTTTGTTCTTGTTTTCTAAAAACTACACGTTCTGTGACAGTGCTGGTGGCTGGGCCAGTTTACTCCCCCTTCAGTATCTCCCAATTCAGTGCAGTGACACTTGAAGTTGAGGGCAGAGTTTTCATCACCTGCAGACATCCCTGCTGCTCCGTTGCTTCTCCTACAGCTTCTGCCAATGTTTCTGCATTTACATCAAAATGAAACAAAAAGGAGTTGGTCTTTCAACACTTGGCCAAAAAAAAAAAAGAATAGCCTCAGAAATGCTACGATAGAAACTGAATTCATTGTCTGTGGTAGGGATCAGGGGTTCAGAGTGGGGTCAGAGCCTGACAAACTGGAGTTTCAATCACCAATGCTGTCCTGCTGATCCTGCTGCGTCCCAGTGGTGTCTCCTCTTGTCCACATGCCTTATACCACGTGAACTGGATACCTGTAACTTGTGCTAAAGCGTCGGGTTGTATTTACTGAGTGTTACTGCACGAACCCTCGGCCGGGTAACCACGTGTATCCCTGAAAACAAGTCCTGGGGGGAAGAATTCAGGTGTTCAGTCTCTTGTCCTGTGGTTCTGCACCATGGAGCATGGAGCATGCTCAAAATGTGTAAACTCTCCCTCCGTGAAAGGTACAGCTGACTCCCGAGCAGAATCGTTAGTTGGAGAAGTACATTGTTTAATAGGATAGTTTCCCTGATGCATTGGCACATTTCACATTATTATTTTTTTGTTGTTTTTATTGATGTAAGTTTCATGCTGTCTTGATTTGCCAACAGTGTTGTCTAGTTGGGAAATAAAGGGGAAGGGTTGGGACTGGGAGGTGGGTTGGGACAGGTACAAGTTTTGGGAGGGGCATTAATTAATCCCTGGCTTGGGACAAGAAGGAGTTGCTGAACTCAGTAACTCCTCCTTTGTCAGAGCAGAGCCAAGATGTGAAATTAAATCTGCAGTACTCTTTTTTTTCTTTTTTTTTCCCCTTTTTTCTTCTTTTCCCTCCTCCCCTCCCCCCCCTTATTTAACAAAAGAATATTCTAATAAATTCTCACTGTTCCAGAGTTTTTCTCTCTTCCCAAGAAGCGCTCACAGTATGAAAATCTGATAGAAATATCCATGGAGCCTGGGACAGGGGGGAATGGTATCTTTGCTGGTTTGGCAAGAAGCTGTTCATTTTAAGATCCTATTCTGTTCCTTTACTTGTTCTTGCTTTCATCAGTGTGGAGTAGCAAGGCCAAAAGCAGTGCCAGTGACTGCTAACATGAAAAACCACGCAGAAGAAAAAGCTGAGGCATTATTCAAGAAGTAGCTTGAAACCGAGTGTCTGGAATTGAGCCTAAATGACACCAGTTCAATTCACTTCAACTTAGAGACGAATGTACAATACTTGCTTACTCTGTGCTGATCGGCCTGAACCAAACTCTCAAAAGGGCTTGAATATTGTATCTGGAAGTGTACAAGAAATTCAGACAGTCACCGAGCCGTGAGTGGCACCTAACACAGCCATCTACTGCCTTCGATTGAGTTTTTGTCTTTACTGTACAGATTAGTACATTGAAAATGCTTTGCAACAAAACAGCTGGTACTCCTGAAAGAGTAACTGCAGTTTTAATATCAACAGCATGCACAGTTTTGTTTTTAAACTAAAAATGTTTTTACAGGGCTGTTAAACTGACAATTTAGGGTAGAATATTGTTAATGACTCGCTAATGGCTTATTTGTTTGGGTCAGAAAAATAAATTGTGCCAAGAAAGTGTTTTAATGTGGCATGAATTGATGCTGTTAACACAGGGACATGGAGTGGCTGATATTATGCCTTCTTAACTGGAAATAGCTCCTGGGGTAGAAATAGCCTTTATTCAACAGATGCGACTTTCGGAACAGGCCTTAGTCCTGTGCTCCTTGAACCTCTCCCTGCACCACCACACGAATTCCCATCTTCCTCAGCATCTGAGGTTCTTCTCTAGTAACGGTGTAGCTGCATGCCTTAGCAGTTCAAGCAGGTTTATCCAACATGATGTTAAATTGGTTTGGGACCGACAATCAAACTACCTTTTAGTGACAGAAGAGTTGTTCTGGGCTTCGCGGACAGACTGGTGCCTACTTGATGGACCTGCTTAGGGCTGCTCTGATGACCAACTGCTAAAAACCCTGTAGGCTTAGACTTTGGCTTCCAGCATTGCTAAAACTGGTGCTATATTGAGCTAGTGTTGGAGATAGTGGGATTCTTACCTCAAACGACATAGTGTCTAGCCTGACCCCTTGTATTGAGCCATTACAACGTGTCTCAGCTTCTTGTTGAAGAATAGTGTTCCTAGTTCAGCCTTCGACATTGCTTTGAGCTCCGTGCTGGTGTGTGCTTAGCTGTAACTGAGGAATACCCCTGCTTTATGTAGGCATTCTGCAAGTTTGCAGCGGATTTGGCAAAGTCACCCCTCAAGTTGCAGGTTTCAGATGTTTGTCTTGGTTCTCGGAAGTCCAGTTTGGGTTGAATGCCAAGCGTGGTGATGCTGCAGAGTCTCCAACTGAGGGGCTGCTGTTAATCACCTTTTGGCACACCTCTGAGCCCTGGGGTCTCATGAAAACTTTATATCCTCTGCAGCTTCTTAGGGGTGATTTCTCTAATTAGATCACTTTTCCCTTGCTGCTCTTCATGCGTGTGTTCACGGTATGTACAAGGACACCTCACTTGATACATCAAGAAGCAAGTTGCCTGCAGTCGAGGGGGAAAATTACTGGCCCTTGAAACACTCAAGTACTGGATTTCTCTATGCATCTAAGTGTCACCTCAGGGTTGCAGGATGAGTGATGAAGTAAGGGGGGAAAGGGAGACCTGGTGCTCAGTGCAGGGAGGTTGTCTGAGCAGCCTTGGTTCACTTCCCACTCTGGTATTGTCAGCAGTCATTAGAAACCCTTGTGTAGTGGAGTTGCATCTGGGACCTTAATGGAGAAGTTTGCTCAGTGCTGAGGCACCACCACTCACCGGGATGGTCTTTTAAACCTCAAAGTACTTAAAATCTGTCACTCTGGAAGCGTTTGACAGACCACACTGGATCACTGCCGTGGCAGGAAAACACTAGCTGGTGGTTTAAGCCAATGCTGGGTAGTTGGTACAATGGCATTTGTTGTCTCCAGCCTGGGAGCATGAGGAAAAGGAGGACACTCCCCAGGGTACAAGTGTCTCCAGAAGCTGCTGCTTGGTTCCTCCAGTAGCGTTTGTCAGATCCTGAACCTTTCTGATGGTCTGGAATGGTGCCTGAAGCTCAAAAGGCAGGTGACGTCCCTCTGCAGAAGGGTGCCAGCTGTGATTAAACTTAGGGGAGCTGAAAATGTACATGTTGAGCTCTAGGAAGTCTCTCAAATAAGGTTTTGGGATGGTGGAACAGGGATTTCGATGCATTGGTTAATGTTGGCTTAGAAATCACATGCAGCAGAAAACGTACAGCACCTTTGTCTTGAAGTGGTTGCTGTAAGATGGGGTCTGGGTTTTAAATGTGGTTTGCTCATGCTGAGGCTTTTCAAAGGCATGTTTCAGAAGGGAGAACGAACCTGTGTGTAAAGTAACAAATATTTTCTGTTTGGGGAGTATTTAATAGGTGTTTTATCTAACAGGTATGCCATGTGGCTGTGCTTGGTGGTATTGGTGCCTGGCTGTGGTAAGACACTGCTGGGCCCAGGAGACGACTCCTTTTCTTGGGAGATGCCTAGAGAAGAGTGAAAGAAGGGATTTTATTTTTCCCCATTTCCCTGACATCTGGCATTCAGTAATGTTGAAGTACTTTGGTCACTTCACAAAGATGTCTTTTGGTTTCTTCACAAAGCTGGATTATTTAATCCTAGACAATAGTTTATTGGCGGTAGAGAAACTTGGTATTGTCACAAAGCCAGGGGAAGCTTGTACCTCCTTTAGCTCTGCACAGTGTTTCTACTTCTTGCAGCACTGGCTGTGCTCTGAAGGATTAGCTTTGGCCAAGTTCAGAACTGCAGTGACTTCATAGAAGAAATCAATGTTTGGCATTTCCCTCTCCAGGTTTGGCATTTGCCTCTCCTGGTGCATCATTTGGCAACACATTCCTTTGAGTTAATGGCTGCTTTGCAAACTGAAAATGAGGGGTTTTTTTTCAAATTGAAAATGTGTTTCACTTTGGTCTGTAAAAGCTCTTCAGGACCGAGGCAGTGACAGCCAGAGGGTGCAGGATGTACTGCAGCCACTGGCTACTGTGCCCTGGGCACTGCATGGGGTAGTTGTTACTTGCTCGTGATTTTGGGCTCTAGCAACAAGGCCTGTACCCGCTGAGGGGTTTTACAGCTGAAGTATTTTGACATAAATCTATCAAAGAGGCTGTTCAGTAAGTGTAGGGCTGTTGCATCATCTATAGCAAAAAGATCATTCCGAGGATTCTGATGGCGAGCTTGCTTGTTTGTGTTTAATGCTGTTAAACAGAGCTGAAGTCATAGGCTGGTATTACTGACAGACCTCATTAGCCAGGAACTGTAATTCAACCCAAATACAAGGGGATAACAGTAGGGGCTTTAATGGAGGGGCACTTCAGAGTGGTTTGGGTTTTTAAGCTGCCTCATAGATCAGGTAAGAGCGTATCTGGCCTGTTAGTCTTGCTATTTTATCCCCCCATCTCTTGCTGATGGTCAGTATAGGTAAGATGCAAGAAGTACTTGGGAGTGGCTGTTGGTTGTTGATAGTAAACCTGCTGTGATTTAATTAAGTTCTGTCTATCTTACATGATAAGAAACTGCTAGATGTGAATGCTCTGATGATGATGGCCTTCAGTCTCGCTGCTGAGGAGGAAGGTAAGAGCTCCAGTTCGGGGGCTGGAAAGGAACAATAGTTCAGGCATTCACATCAGCTTTCTTACTCAGTGCTGGACATTGTGTGCACTTCCCAGATTTCTGTTGAGCAAGAAGGCAGTTTAGTTCAGTGTCATCTTGAATGTGCCTTAAAGCAAACTCTATAAACTGAAAAAAGAGATTGGAATCTGCTAGTGTTGCTTTTTCCCTTGTGTGGACACAAAGTGTTCAGTGGCTAAAAATGTGGGTAGGGAATGCCAGGAATCCTCCGTTCCCTTCCAGATCGAGCACGGACTTGGGGCCTCTGCCTCAACTTATCCATGCAGAGAAAGTGTCACCATTTTGCAACGCGCTGGGAGCTCTGGGGAGCCGCTGGTTCGGAGCTGCACAGGGCGAACCTTCGCCTCTCCCAATTACCACCATTTAGATTCTCTTGCTCGTTCTCAGAAAACACAGTTTTATCCCAAATTGATGTTTTGTGCTTTTCAGACAGCCAGATGCAATGTTTGTACCTGCATACAGCATCCAGTAAAAGCAAACGTGGGTGATGTGGCAGTTTGTGAAGGAGAGGTTTGGGTATTTAACTTGCGGGGAGTGGAAGCTACGGCTGATGCTGGCTCCTGGGAGTGGATTGAAATCTGTCAGGCACTTCAGCTAAACTTGCATCAAGAAATGACGATGTTGCAGGCACTTGGTGTGAAGAGCTTTTATCTTACAAAGATACTGAACAACTTTGTACCCTGCCTTTAAGTGACTCTGTCTTTCCTCCCGGCTCTGTTCTTCTGCTCAATAAGATAGCATCATCTAGTGGCTGCGCCGTAGCCTGGGGATGCAGGTGACCTTGCTCCTGGTGTACTCTCATCTTGTCTCAGTGTTAGAGACTATAACATATATATATATATATCTCTATATATGTGATCCTCACTTTTCTCAGTGTTAGAATGAAGACAGAGAGGACTTCCAGCTTCAGTGGTGGAAGGTTGTGTGTAGGTACGTGTAGTGATTTACTGGGTGTAGTGTCATGAGGTCTGTACATAATCGAGAGAGGTGTAGGTGAGTGAAAAAGAAAACATAACTGGATTGAAGATGTATTTAGGAGGAGATTTATAAAACCTCTTTTTGGTGCTAGTTGATAGGGTTTTTCTTTTCCCTTTTTTTTTCTTTTTTTGTGGCAAAGTGAGAATGTTGAAATTATACTTGAGAAATTGACTCTAGAATTGCCTCAGAAATTAACCTTGGGAGGTCCAAGAGTGTTTGCTGAACTTCTGTGTGTCCTGTTTGATATTTATTACATCAGAAGATCTGGAGTGATCACTTTGCATTTCCTGCTCGGCCTTCCCAGACCCTCTGTCCCCGGCAGTGCTCCCGAGCCGGGCGAGCAGGATCCCAGTGCCGGTCGGAGCAGTGGGATAAATGATCACCCTGTGAAGGGCAGGGCTGATGGCAGCAGTGTGGGTGCATCTGCTGTGGCTTCTCCATCCCTTGTGGAACCAAGACACCTCGAGATCGAAGCTGCAGGGCTGTGACTGTCTCTTCATGTCAGAGCTGGTTCCAACTCAGCTTCACGACCAAGGGTAAGACTTTGATACCACTCCAGGTACTGACCTGTGCCGGCCTCGTGCATGGGAGCAATCCCTAGGGAAAAGGTTGGTAGGTGATTTAAAGCCATTGCAGATACTTTTCCAAGTCATTCAGTTCCCAGGCCTGGTGGCAGCAGCAGAGGTGGCGAGTGATCTCCTGGCATTTCCTGCTCCTGTGTGATGTGGTGGCCCTTGGGATATCCCAGTGTGGGCTTCTGTGCTGCTGCTGCTGCTACCCAGCTTTCACATGGAAACATCAGTGAGTTCGGAGGAGGAAAACTGATGTAGAGAACAGACTTGCTAATTTATTAGGTTAAAAGAAGCCTGAGATTTTCAGTGAGTTGTAAGTAAGTTAAATGCTCGGTTCTCTGTGAATTCTAGATGGTTTTGGACTTGTAATTCCCATAATCTGTTTTGGTTTATTTTTCTGGCTGCAGACTTCTGTTCCTCACTCCAGTGCTTTGTGTTTCTAATCTTCTGGTAAAGTTACCATGTGGCTGGTTGGGTTTTTTTTAATGATATATTGAGTTGAAATGGTTTGCAAAAACACTTTACAACTGCAAGAGCACTTTGGAAATTTAGCGTTTCAGCTGATGCTTCTTTTTCTTACTGACTTGGACTTGTTCTCATTTATGAAACATGGTTTGAAGTCAAATGCAGTCAGTAGAAAGCAACGTTTTGTTTCCCTTGAGGCTCAGATCTTAGTTTGAGCCTGTGAATAGTGCAGTTGCTCTCTTGCTCCTGTTTAGTCTTGGCTGGCAGGTGTAGCTATACCTACATACTCTGGACCCTGTTCACTCATAGTGTCTCCACAGAGACCGGGGGCCTCACAGCCCACCCCGCACTCAGCTCTGATATCGGTACAAACCCCCCGTCCCTCTTCTGCAATGAGTCTTTGGTGTGTTTTGAGATGTTGATGGCGTGAAGCCACAGCTGGGCAGGCTGGTTCCTTTCTCAAGGTGTTTGTGTGTGTGTGTGTGTGTGTGAGGGGAGGTCGTCGCTGTCTTTAAGAGGTTTAAGAAAGTGAAAAATGAAACTTGGTGGGTGCAAGTTTGACAAGTGTAGGCTGTAATCTAGTGCCAACCAATAAACACGCCAGTATTTCACACACAGCTCGGCTTCCTGCGTGGTCTCTCTTCTTCCCAGCGCTGTTACCCGCATACGTGAACGTGGACATCAGGCACTCAAGTGTCACTGGAGGAGAGAGCCCTCCCTGAAGTGCCTTGGCACCTTCGGTCTGGACAAGAAAGTTCGGAGGGATCTCACCAGCAGCCTGAAGCTGAGATGGGCTCGTCTGAGCGGGGCACACACAGCTCGGCTTCCTGCGTGGTCTCTCTTCTTCCCAGCGCTGTTACCCGCATACGTGAACGTGGACATCAGGCACTCAAGTGTCACTGGAGGAGAGAGCCCTCCCTGAAGTGCCTTGGCACCTTCGGTCTGGACAAGAAAGTTCGGAGGGATCTCACCAGCAGCCTGAAGCTGAGATGGGCTCGTCTGAGCGGGGGGACAAAGTCCTTTCTGAGGGAGGGGACCAGCACCGTGTGAGTGCTGCGAGGGGACAGCGAGGGCTGGAGATGGCTCCGTGCGTGTGCACACAAAATGCACAGAGCACAAACGCTCTGCCAACGTCTGATTGCTTTCCCAAACCCCGCGGTCGGGCTCAGGGTATCCCAAACCCCTCAGAGGTCTCATGCCCTCCCTTGCCTGCTGGGGCAAGTGTGAATTAGGAACTCTGGTGTGTATCTGCAAAGTGAGCGTGTCCTGGTTTGGAAGATACATCTCTTAACCTTCCTTTGCAAATTCCCTTTGGGATGTGAATGCAACCAGGCTCCTCCTGCCCCGCATTATTACAGTGAGGGAAACCCCTGGCTCCTGCCTGATGTCCTCACATTTGCAGCATGGAGCCAAAGGCAAGATTAACCTCTGGTGGGCCCGGGGCTGGTGCTTCCCCTGCCCCAGTGCCTCTGGTTGGGTGAGCACTGGAGGGATGTGCAGGCTGGAAATCCGGCTGCTTGCTCTTAGCTGCTTAAATGGAGCTTAGCGGCTCAGCAAAGCTGTCCCCAGTTATCTGTTGGGGTCTGAGCAGAGGAAAAGGGGCTGGTGTCTCTCACAGCGCATTTTGGAGCAGAAATAACCCCGTGTCACTATTCTAGCTCATCATCTGCTAAAAACCCGCCTTCCACCAGTCACGAAGGTGCCACATCCCCAGGATGGGTTATGACATTGCCCTTAGCATCCTGCCAGCACCCTGGGGATAATTAAGACATGAGCAGCCCCTGCGCTGCCTCAGCTCCCCCTTTGTCCCCATCTGGATGCTGTGGGCAGCGGTGGATGGGGAAGGAAAAGGGTCACCTGGAACCTGGCAATGCTGCGGCCATGAGGAGGGGTTGTGTGACCCCAGGTCTGCTC
>NW_009910025.1:0-1376 GCF_000696875.1 Nestor notabilis
AAGAGGATATAATAGAACAGGAAGGGACCTACAGTGCTCATCTAGTCCACCTGCCTGACCAGGTTAAAACGTTATTAAGGGCATTGTCCAAATGCCTCTAAAGCACTGACAGGCATGGGGAATTTACCACCTCTCAAGGCAGCCTGTACCACAGTTTGACCAAACTTGCAGTTTTCAGGGGCTACTCCAGAACTTAGTTGTTACTTTACAATACAAAGATAGCTATATTGTAGACCAGAGATAATAATCCCTTATCAAGGGCTTATCAAGGTCAAACATTTTCAGTAAAAGACATAACAAAGATTGTAAGATCCCCAAAGTCTTACACACTCAAAGACTTCTTGCAAAGAGTATTTGCAAAGTTTAAGCTGGCATGGGTAGCCAAATGAGGGTGATGAGCCTAGAAGCATAGACACTTAGACTTCCATTATTCCAGAAGAGACATATTTGGGTACAAAATAAATCAATAGTCATAAATACAAACACAGTTTAAAATCCAAGCCTGTAATGTCCTCAGTATTTATGAAATTTTGAGAGAAAAAAAGTTAATATATAATACTTCAGATTTGTGGGGGAAAAAAAAGTATTTCCAATCATCCAGTAATTAAACATCAAATTTTGGCATGATACATTTCAAGCATAAATAAGCTAAATTTTCAAATTATTTTCAGCTTTTTTTTTTTCCCCCTGTAGCTCAGTTAGTTCTTAATGGCCTTCAATATATGAAATTTTGAGAGAAAAAAAGTTAATATATAATACTTCAGATTTGTGGGGGAAAAAAAAGTATTTCCAATCATCCAGTAATTAAACATCAAATTTTGGCATGATACATTTCAAGCATAAATAAGCTAAATTTTCAAATTATTTTCAGCTTTTTTTTTTTCCCCCTGTAGCTCAGTTAGTTCTTAATGGCCTTCAATATTCCTTCCAAACACTCTAATATGCAAATTCAAAGATCAAAAATACCCACTTCAAATCCCAACCGAGAATATTCACTGCTAAATGCTTCAATGATTATTCAGTCACTTGGATGCCTTCATTCTTGACATTATGTTTTCCAAAATTTTAGTTTTATTTTAAATTTCAAAAACAGTGTCAAGCTAACCTTTTTTCCTTTAATATTGCACCACTTTCTGGCCTGTTTATTTATATTACTGAAATACCTGATTTTCTTAATGTCCTGTCTTTTAGTTTTTGCATTCAATTTCTTCATGCCTTACCTGTGAAAGGGGAGAGGAAGTGAAGAAATGAAGGCCAGACACAGTCCTCTCTGACTGTTGATGCTATCTTCAGGTGACATCTGAAAAATACATAAATACAAATCTGGAAACAGAAAAAAACTGGGCAGGTAATTATTAGGATTCTGTCCTCTTTCC
>NW_009910025.1:1407-20489 GCF_000696875.1 Nestor notabilis
GTAAATTATAAATAGGTACAGACCTGATACAACAATGCAACTTAATAAACAGACCCTTGTGAAATCAGCTAGCAGTCTTTGTCGATGCAACAATCTGGCTGCACGATCAAGCTAAAATATTAGAAAGGGATTCTTCTATAACAGAAGACAGCACCTTCTTCATAGAAAATGAAAGATCAATAATTTGTTAAAACCCCATCACTGCAAATTAAAAACCTACTGTACCTTGAAGGCACATAAGTGTGAGGTTTGTAATAGTAAGATTAATAAAGTAAGATTATAGATGAAAATTAAATGAGGCAAAATAAGTTTCATCATTGCCAAGGAGCCCTCCAATTGAAGCTTTTGTTTAGCAGATGCCCCTTCTGAACAGAAAACAAAGAAAGAAACAAAACCCTCACAGTCAATCAAAAACTACCTTTAAAAAAAAGTAATTGAGGGGATGTGTATTGTGTTTGGATGCTTATTGGTCAGAGATACTGAAGTTTCCTAGACTTACTGAATCACAGAATGGTGTGGGTTGGAAGGGACCTTTAAAGATCATCTAGACCAACCACCATCAATGAGCAGTAAGATCTTCAGCTAGATCAGGTTACTCAGACCCAGTCCAACTTGACCTTGAATGTTACCAGGGAATGTTACTAGCATCTACAACCTCTGTTGCAACATCCACTTTTCAATTAAAAGAAAATATTGGTATTGTGTATGTTGTAGTAACCTTGTCAAACTCTTACTGTATCCTACATTTCTAATGGGGAGGTATTATTTCTTGTCATCTCACCCTCATGAGATTACAAGCAAAACCTGTTGTTGACTTCTGCCAATGTTTTGGGGGCTTTTTTGACAAGCTTTTTTCTGTTAAACTTACTGTGTACTGCTATATCACTTTTGCATCCAGTTTCCTTGCTTATCTCAATTCTGTGTATGGCATTGATCCTATAAAATGACTACAATAAGAAATATCTTCTTTTGTACATGAAAAATTTGTTCACAGTTCATTTATGAGAGGCTCCGACAGTTTTTATTTTCAGAACCAATTGAAATGTTCTTCTCTTACTTAACTGTTCATTTTTTACTGAATAATTCCTATTATTCTCTTTCACCCTAAACCACACATGTGGGGACTTTAAACTCTTCTATAAGTACTTTTGATAGCTCATTTCACCTATAGCTACAATATACCAGATTAAATTAAACCCCCCCATTTAAATGTCTCCACCCAAAATTTTATTTCTCTGAGTTTAGACATATTCATTTTTTTATTGGGTTTTTGGTGTTTTCTGTTGTTTTGGTTTGATTTGTTGTTTTGTTTTTTGATACAGACATGTTTGAGAAAACTTCATACTTCTAACTGGTCTTTTTGCTGATTGAATTACTAAACTATTGTTAGATATTAGTTGTATCAGGAAACAGAAAAAAACATTTGAACAGTTCAAAGCATCTTGGAAGCCCATGCTTTTCTGGTGTCAGTGGAGCTTCTGTAGGTTCACACCAATAGAAGATTGGTTGTGGAGGTGTTGGTTTTGATTGAGACCTTTCCTTGGACTAGGTTTATTGCCTTCATCCTTCACTTTTTATGCACCCACATCACTGTATTTCTCATAATTTTTTCTCTTTTGTAGGTGTTCTCCTATCCAAACCTATAGAATCAGTGGCACTGAAGGTCTAAGGATGAAATATGACATGCAAACAGTACAATCATCTACTTATGAGATTTAGCAGGTAATAACAATTTAGCTGAAAGTAAGATTTAATTTTTTTTTTCTTTCCTATGCAGGATTTAATTTCTCTGCTATCATGCTAGCAGAGGCCTGTACAGAAAATACATGGTAAGATGAATTCTTCTTTTTGTATATCATGCTTGGAAAAAATTTTGGCATTCCTTTTTATTAATTCTGCAAGATTTCATGAGCACCAATGAACATCTAAAAGGAAATAAAGCATATGCCATAACTTAGTGAATTGTTCAGATTTAACTTGCTGTATAATTTGAAAACTGCACATTCAATCCAGGAATCATTAAGAGGTAAAGCTCCTGGGTAGCACCTTCACAATCACTTGTCAAAGAAAGGTGCACTTTTAGTAGTGAAATCTAACTCTGGTTTTGAAAAATAATTGCTTGTATACTTGCCTAAGAGAGTTGGAAAGGATAAGATTGATCCTTCAGTATTCTGCCTGACTGCACCAACAGTTTACATTGCTTGCGTGTCTTTCATTTAATGATGGCAAATTCAGACTACTCAGAAAGTTGCTAAACTGCCCCCGTATGGAAGTGGTAACTATGTAGCTACAGACATTTCCTACTCTAAGGCTATTTTCAGATGGCTGTGGCTTTGCAAAACCTTAATATCTTGCAATTGCATACTTTAGGATGAACAATTTGATAATCATATTTCTGTTATACTTCATACTGCATTCCAGGAACTGTTTCTGGTGCCTGTATGTTGTATTCAAACTTCAACTAGGTACAAGTCGTCTTCTGTGAATCATGTTTGTGGTTTAACAACTCACTGTAGGTACAAATTACTCAGTTTTCATAGTTGAATTTGCACTCTAAGGATCTTTAAAACATTTTCACTCTATTATTTATTACGATTTGAGAAATATTAGAATCTACAGTTCTGTTCAAGGAAGGGCTGGGTGGTCATCAGTACAAAGATCAGTTATCTTTGGCTGACTATAAAAATTTATGGTTGCAACTAATTTTTCAATCCCAATATGTATGTGGGTTTTTCTAGCACTACAAAACATCCAAACCAGACCATCAGTCTATGCATAGTTTCACTTTTTGCTATTTTTGCTGGTCAAGTGACTTTATTTTGATGTGACCTAGAGAAATCCTAAATTTTGTGTATCAGGCAGACAGTGAAGTGAGAAAGGAAATATGCTTGAAAGAGATGGCATGTCTAGAAATACAGCATAAAAAGAGCTCAGGGGACTTTAAGATTGGTTCATTTGAATGGTTGGTTCTGGGCTTTTTTGAGAATTGAGTTCATCATAAATGAGTATCTTATTTTACTGTTTTTTGTAATTCAGTTAGGTACATGTTATGGGAACTGTGGCTTTAGAGAACAGAACACTGATGTATTATTAAGATCTCTAAAGTGTTTACTACTTAAACTTTGATTTTGACATGCTGATAAAGAATACCTTGCAAACAGATTACTTGTAGAGTTAAAATATGCACAATGGTCTACAGGAATTTCCAATATGAGGCAGAAATCATATCAGAAATTTTAGCTCTAAGAATGCCATCTGCTTCCAGTACCTGAGAGATGTGAAGTTTAAGAAAAGAGCTACATTTTGGATTTTTATTCTGTTTTGTTTGTTTGTTTAATTTATTTTTTGGTAAAACAGTACTATTATTACTAATTCTACCGCTGCTGCTACTACTAGTAGTATTTTCTCTTCTTTGACCTATAAAATTGTACCTTTTCTGGGCTTTCACTGAATGAAAAGGACCATGTGAGAAATTAAGTGTATGCATTAGAATGGAGAATATCACATAAACAGAAAATGTGATTTTGTCTGGACATATTTGCAATGCTAATGTGGTATGAAAAGGCTGTAACATTACTGTAAACCTCTTTTTATTTTATGCCTGAAGTCACCTTTGCAAATGGCAGAGTTTCTGACAACCATACATTTTTTGTCATGGGCCTTTAAATATATGAATCATCACAAAACAGAATATTTGATTGCTTCCTTTTCTTTATTTTAAGCTCTGAAAACTCCCCAGACTCACAAAACTAAACAGCTTAAAATAACAAATAATGAAGCCACGTGCATTTGCTCCAAATACATAATTGCTTGGTTTTCTTCCTAGAATATCAGCAAATAATTAGGAGACTACACAAATGGCTGGATGCTTACATGAATTCCATATACATTCTCACAGCAAACTCACAGTAACAGACTAACAAATTACAAAGGATTAAAAAAAAAAATCCACATGGAAGACTACATTGTAGGATCTCTCTAAAATTAATTATTATTATTTTTTGCCTAATATATGTGTAATCTTTCTTTTCAGAACTGTCACAGCTTGAGCTGAAATTATCACACTATGAAGCAAAACCCTCTCCTTTATGTCTATACAATGCAACTCATGACAGCTTCAATCCTGTGGTTTGGATGTGACTTAGAATTAAACATCTGCTAAGAATGAGTAGAAGTTCACTTTGTTTCAGTTATGGATCAATACATTGTATGACAAAAAATAATATTCATAGAATTTCCTTATAGAAAATAGGGTGTTCTTCTATTGCAGAAGTTTAATTCAGAGTCTAGAAATACTAAGAACTTCTGGTGGGATTAAGAGATTTAACTACGCTGAGGAATGTGCAAAAACTCTCCTGCAATTTCGGCAGGATAATTATTATTTATAGGTGATAATTATTGTTTACAGGTGACTTAGGAACTCAGGTTAGAAAGATCCTACAGTTAGAGTAGCACTAATAGCATGGTGAGCAGTGAAATACAATAGTAAAATACATGTTCCAGGTGGGCAAGTAAAAGTGAACAATACTGTATTTACAGGGAAGCTTTAAGCTATATGCATGTTAGTAGATATGATAGCCCCTTCTCAGAATTATGGCTATACCTATAATGGCATTCACTGTGTGAAAGAGCAATCTCACTGAAAATTGAAGGCTAATGATCTCTTAAAATATGACACTGAAAGTCAGCATTCAGATTTGATAGGCCTAATTTTTCCCTTATTTACACCATTTTTATGATGATCTAACTCCATTCACTTCAATAAAGCACTTTTGCCTGATTTACAGAGACTGTAAGAAGTGGTGCCAGAGAGTTGCATAATTTGTTCATAAAAATTCCCACCATCAAGCACCTCCTCTGACAACACAGTTTTTAGGTTAAATGCCTGAATGCTCAAAAGTATATCATTAAAGCCAAATTCTGTGTTTCGGTGCACTCCAAAGGAACATGACTTTAGTCTGTCATACACAGCACAAAACATTAAAGGGGACCAATGCATCCAGCCGTATGACTTTAAACACTGAGTTCACTGAACTTGCAAACCAAACAAATAAAAACCATTTGATTTTAGTTTGCAAAACATCTCATTATAGTATCAACTTCAGCTTTCTCCAGGTGATGCCCTCATTGTACACGGCAACTTGTAAAATCTGTACAGATGAAGTTATAGTCAATGAGCTAAGCATGAACATCCCGGAAAATCTCAATAAAAGTTACCATTGTGTTTGGGAAAAAAAAGGTATGGGACAGGGATTTTGATGATCTGTGCCATCTCCATGGTAAAAGTGGTCTCTAGACTCATCTGTGGCAAATGTAATTTCTAAGGCTGCTTCTGGAAGAATGGATTAGTATATCCAAGAAATACGAAATATTTCATGATGTTACAGGCAGGTGGAACAACAAATGCATTAAAGCAAAGACATTCAGCATGGAATTAACCTCTCCCCCCAGTCCTCCCTTCCAACCAAACAGTGGTGTCCACAGACACTGGAGACACCTCTGCCAGGTCATACAACAAGCCTCATCCAATTAGCCATGACAAAGAAGGTGCCACAGCTGGGGTTTACCACTGAAAGTTGCATTTATTTCCTAGTCTACTCCTCTGAATCCTTTTGGGTAATCTGTACCATCACCTGTGGATGCCAAATGCCCAAAATTGATTGTTGGCAGATTGCAAATTATACTGTCTGGCTGTGCCTGGCTTGAGGGGTCAGGGAGTGAGAGGGATGGAAGTACTGACCTGCAAATGCATGACGTAAAGCTGTATAGGAGCAAAGAGTGGCAATCAGTTACATGACTCTCCTGAATCGTGCACCAGCCTCAGAGAGGCTGCCCTCAGTCAAGCCCTGCATTCTGACTGAGGGCTGAGAGGCAGACCACAGAAAGCTTACTTTTGCCTTTTCCAGAATTGTTCCTTGTTGGTGTAAGGATGTATAGTAAATGTATTTACTATTATTTATTTATTTATTTATTTAGCCCCAAATATTTACATACATGAAGAAAACTTAGCAGCTAACTGAAGACTAGGTTCTTGCAGTGACAGCCAGCCTTTTACCATAAATGAGCATTCATGAACCTGAAAGCGTGACAGTCCTAGAACGCTCAGATTAGTCAGGCATCATCAGACATGGAAAGCACTTGTGTGGTACATCACCATAAAAATAACCAAGTCAGATGCCGAACATACATTTAAAAAAAACACTCAACCAAAACCCAGCATATCTTGTTGTTGTGCTGTATTGTCAAGTATTCAAAAGAAGTATGCATATAATAAACATAAACTCTGCCTGACAGAGTAGGGTTCCTAGAATCACACCAGAGGAGAATTTATCATAAGCTGTGACCATGTTTATTCTTGTGGTTTAACCCAACTGGTAACTCAGTATCATGCAGCCATTCACTCACCCTCACCTCAGCCCACTCCCCGGGCGGGATGGGGAGGAGAATCAAAGGAACGTAAAACCCACGGGTCGAGATAAGAACAGTTTAATAACTAAAGTACAATATAAAACTAACACTAATAATGGTAAGGCAAATAACAAGGAGAGAGAATATAAAACTAAAAAGGGAAAGAAAAAAAAGAAACCCCACAAGCGATGCACAATAAAATTGATCACCACCCGTGGACAAATAGCCAGTCGGACCCAAGCAGCAATCTGGACCTTCTGGGTTACCCCCCTCAGTTTATATACTGGGCATGATATGCTGTGGTATGGAATACCCCTTGGGCTAGTTTGGGTCAGGTGTTCTGTCTCTGCCCCCTACTGGCTTCCTGTGCCCCTCCTCACTGGCAGAGCATGAGACTGATATGGTTACCCTGTCTTTGTTACTATTACTTAGCAACAACTAAAACATCAGTGTGTTATCAGCAATTTTCTCAGACTAAAGCCAAAACACAGCAATGTAACAGCTACTAGGAAGGAAATTAACTCTATACCAGCCAAAATCAGGACATTTATGTTGCTTATAACCTTTAAAGGCTTATTGCCATGTTCTTCATATTTACAATGTAGAGATCTGACCCATAACTAAGATCACATAGCCAGAAATGAAACAGTAAATAATATTGAAGCAAAATTTTGAGTTGTGGGTATGAGTAGAAGAAGCTGATGATTTGTCAGATACTTTGACGCATTCTTGGCTGGCGGGTTTTGTTTGGTTTTGGTGGTTTGTTATGGGGCTTTTGGTTTGGGTGTGTGTGTCAGACTAAATACTGTTTCCTTGAGTGTAAGAACAAGCTAATGGCCAAAGCAAGCTTCTTATATGACACTCAGACCTAGAAATCTTATTTCTAGCTTAGCACTGTGAAATGAAATTCTGAAAAAGCCTTTCCAAATGGAACCTCCCCCATTTTCAGTCCCGTAAGAGGAGAAAGATGTGGTTATTGCTCTCATGATATCTGTCCATGCATTCAGCCTAGATATCCTATAATTTAAAGAAAAAGGAAAAGAAAAAAATGGAAAATCTACCTGCCCCACAGACATGAAAGTCTATACAACTAATTGCATTGACAAAGTGGTGACTCCTGCCATTCCAAATGTTAAATATCTGCATTTGGGCTCTCCAGAATTGTTAGCACACATCCAAATCTTTACCTTCATATGCCCTCCAGGAAGTCCAAAGGACTGTGTTGCCCAAAATGCATAAAGGCATGGTTCTTTCACATTAGTCCGGCAAGAACTATTCATGCTCTACTGTGCAACTCTAGGGGATTCATTCTTCAGCTGGTTCATAGCTTTAGCACTGTGAAATAAGGTCTTCATGAGTGCTTAGGCTCTTCTGTTACATTCTCTCTACTCTGTCCTGTAGACTTACTCCACACAGAGCATACAAAAATCAAAAGAAAACACGAAGCAAAAAAGGACCTTTAGGACAATTCTTTACCCTATCATCACAGCACTTGCTCGCTCTGACATAATTGGGTGTATGCATGTGTTTCCTTAGAGAAGATAGTATAGAAGGACCCTTTCTTGATAAGGTTCTTTCTGTGTATTCCCTTTGCCTTTTCCCTGCAATAATATTGCTTAATTATTGTTTAACTAGAGATTACATTTCAGATGGTGTAACAAAAGTCAGCAGATGGCTTTATAGGTATGAAACTACAATTCATATATGCTAGAGTAATGAAATCTCGTCTGTTGAGTATTTTTTTCTGTTCTTTCTGATTAGAGAAAATATTTTTTTTCTCAGTCTTCAAACTGGTTGGCTGAAGTGTCTCTCGGGCTAACAGTTTGCAGTCTTAACTGAGACTGCAGCATGTTTTACATATTAATATCTTGTATATGAGGAAAAAATAAAATCTTTACCCTGAAAACTTCACAGCTTAAATAGAGAAGACAAAGACTTTAAAGAAAACAGGAATAGAAAAAGTAAGCAGTTTCATAAAATTACATCCAGTTTCAAAGTTCAGCTTTCCTAAAAGATTAAGAGATATCATATGTGATTAGAAGAAATAACCCCCTATCTGTCACCATCCAGGACTCATAGACTCCCTGTACTCCACCCTCTTTGTTGGGGTGTATTTGTTTCAGGGATCTCACCAACTGCATCGTACCTATGGAAGCATTGTCATCTGTAAATTAAGCCCTGAGATGGTTTTAGGATAAGTCCTTTGCTGAAAGAAAGGAAGGACCAGAAATAGAAAAAAAAAAAAAAAACAAATGCAAAAACGCAAAACGGACACATGACTAAATACATACGAGTAAGAACTATTTATATTGTCTGTAGTGGCATGTTTTAGCACAAGCTATCAATTTATTTTCTAATTCTGCAGTTCCTTTCTTATGGTGCATTTTGTTTCTCTGCTGGGAAGGACAATGTTGTTAATAAAAACACAGTATTGATTTTACTTAGAAATACATTATACTAATGCATGAATAAAATATGAAACACTGTTTTTTTCACCATGAAGTATGTCAAAATCCTTGTAAAACAAATGATTTTAGATATAATTGATATTTCTGTGGCTATTTGTTTAATTAGTATACTACAGCTCTGTAACAGTTGGCTTCTTTTTACTACCACAGCAACAAACAAATCTGGGTTTAGAATAACCTTCCACTGTATTTGGAACATTGCCTTACATTGTTATATATTTTATCACTGCATTACTTCAGTTTTACACTAATGTATATTAACTGGTGAAGACCTTTCCATCATTTGAGTAACAAAGTAGGAAAATAAGCTTTTGTTTATGGTCTTGTACTCAGAGCAGATGTCAGACGGCTGGGATTCATAGACTTGTTGAGGTTGGCAGAGACCTCTGAAGATCATCTTGTCCAACTTCACTTCTCCTGAAGCAGGTTGCACAGAATTGTGCCCAGATGGGTGTTCAGTATTTCCAAGGATGGAGACTCTACAGCTTCTCTGGGCAACCTGTTCCAGTGTTCAATCACCCTTAATTTTTTTTTTTTTCCACATGTTTAAGTGGAATTTCCTGTATTTCTACTCATGGTCATTGCCTCATGTCCTGTGAGTGCTTATTACTGACAGAAGTCTGGCTTTCTTTTCTTCATTCCCTCTGTCAGGTATTTATACACATTGATGAGATCCCCCCTGAACCTTTTCTTCTCCAGCCTGAGCAGTTCCAGTTCTTTTAGCCTCAGCTGCAGTACCTTAATCATGCTCATGGTTCTTTGCTGGAATTGCTCTAGCATTCTCTTCTTGCACTGGAGAGGCCGAACCTGGACATGGTGCTCCAGAGGCGAACAGGAGCACATCCATCCAATTGATATTCCCCAATTTTATATCATCTATAGACATTAACGAAGTCATTAATGAAGATGTGAAACAGTATGCGTCACAATAGTGACCCCAGAGTTACACCAGTAGGGACTGGCCTCCAGTTGGACTTTGTGCTACCAGTCATGAGCCCCTCTTCTGCAGCTGAATCTGCCATAGCCTAGAGCCTCACTTGAAGAATTTGCTTTATGCATCAGAGATTCACAATACCTAAAAATAGCAGTAGATCTTCTTAAGCTTTTGATAAATATCACTGTGTAAAAGAGCTAGACATTATTTTTAGTCTCCTTTTATCAGTTATGAGTTGCAAATTGCATTTCTCTAATAAAAAACCTGCAATACATAAATTTTTATCATAGGAGACCACTTCTTTGTTCCAAGTCTTTTTCTTAATTTTTCTTAATCTTGGGAAAAACTTTGCAAGAACACAGATTTAATTTTATCAGCAACTGGTGTTCAACTTCAAATAAACCACATTTTCAATTTTTTTTACAGAGTCATGGAACGGCTGGGTTGGAAGGGACCATAAGGATCATTTAGTTCTAAACCCCCCCTGCCATGGGCAGGGACACCTTCCACCAGACAGGATTGCTCAAAGCCCCATCCAGCCTAGTCTTGAACACTCCCTTGGATGGGACAGCCAAATCTTCTCTAATGTTTTTATGTTTTATTTAAGACAAAAATATTTTTACGTTGTTAAAAAGAGTCCAAATTAGAAGACTGAAGTAATTCAACTCTTAAAAGTAGTTTTATATTGTAAAAAGTGGTTCCTTTTTTTGTTTAGGAAGAGAAGATTTTTAAACTAGTCTGACAAGATTTTAGACCAAGTAACATCAACCTAATAACTCTTACTGGTACTATAACTCTGTTTTAAACACATTTATAATCTATCAAATACAGAATGTCCTTTATTTTGTTAGAAATACAGTGTAATAAAAAATAAGCATTTTCTGCATAGAGCAAATTGAGACATGACAAAGAGTTAAGTATTCTATAAATGTTTCTGGCACCCTATAAATCATCAGCTAAAGAAAATGCTGACAAATATCAACATCAATGGAGTATTGATCTACAAAATGCACTTCAGCCTCTCACTAAATGGTTTTCCTTCAGCATACATATTAAACGAATCAGAATGGAAAATCAGTTCTTTGGCACCACTTACATCTTCAACAGACTTGCAGGGAGTTTGTAATTATTGTCTCCTGGTCTTCAGTCATTCTCAGATGACTTCATTTGAGATGACAGAGATCTCTGTAAAATCACAATTCATGTGCTTTGATATGAGAACTATGAAAAGCATTTAGTAGCATGCCACTTTGTGTGCATTCAGTGTGTGCTGTAAGTTAGATTAGCAGTTAAGAACAGTGGAAAATTGAAAATGCAATAACGTAATGCAAAGAAAATTTCATACTAGATTTGTATATTGAATTTCATCATTTAGATTCTAATATAGCTTTTTATCAGTTTAGGTAGCATGGTTGATTTCACCTGGATTACCTATAGAAAGACGATCTTCTGAGAATGGGTAATGTTATCAGAATCTTCTAGTAGGTGACATTTGAAAAAGAACATCCAAAGACAGTGTCATAAGCAAATATGTATTTTTGACCTACTAAACTAGGGCTGAATGTTAAATGCAGACAATAATATTTTATTAATATCAGGACATCCAAAGAGAGGCAATGAGGCAAGCACATAACTGTTTTGCTACCCTTTCATAAATTAATTGATACTAGGAGTCAGGTTATTTCAATTTATTTCCTCCTATTTGATGGATTTCTTTGTTAATGTAATGATTTAGGGGTGCTCAACTTCTCCTACAATCCAGGTCCTTAAATTTTACATCAAGACAAAACAAACTCAAGCATGTAATCATCTAATTCTTGGGAAGAGTGGTTTAATCATTAAAACCTTAAAAAGGCCACTTCTCCTTCCCATTATTCTGGTTTGGGCTTTTTTTTTTTTCCTTTTCTTTTAATTTGGGTGGCATGTTTCTGTTCTTTACCTAAATTAAGGCAAAATGAAATGAGATCAGTTTGATGTTATTTTTTTTGCACCATTTTATGAACAATTCTATGAACAGAGGGAAAGTGGTGAGTCAACTTAAGAGTAGGAAATATTAATCACCATTTTAGCTGCAGATTTGTCATTCAACTAGTGAAAAAATCTCCAAGCAATAACAACTGGTATGAACAGTGTTTGCATTCCATACTTGAAAATGTAGCCTTCAGAATGATATTCTTATGAATATACTTTCTGTAAATATGTGTGTATGTATATGTATGTGTGTGTGTGTATGTGTATGTATGTATATGTGTATGTGTATATGTGTGTGCATGCTTTTAGACTCTTTATCTGACAGTAACATGCTCCATCCCAACAATTAGTTATACCACATAGTTTAAGAGTTATCACCTATCATGTATTTCTCTAAGGGCCCCCTCTGTTCTGTAGAAACTTTTTCTTCCTAGTGCTGCTGAATTGGTGACACTAACTGCAGCCTCTGCAAGAATATGCATTCCAGGCCTGGCTGATGTGCTGTTGATGGCTGTGAACTCAAAAGCTTCTGGAAATTTGCACCTTCTGGCTGAAACCAGTCTGAACCTGACTGAATAAAAGTACAACGCATTAATATAGGGCTAATGACCTCAGGTACAGAACAATAAAGGTTATTATGTATTCTCACGCTGAGTAGAAGGAATGACTCATGAGAAATATTGCAGGTATTTGTTATATAAATAGATTTACCTTGTTTAAAGGTTGGCAGGTTCCTCCCTCCGTTTCATTTTCATTTGTTTTACAAGTCATATTATGTATTAATTGTTGTATTTTGATCACGTAGCTTCTTAGATAATGCATGATCATCCCCTCTCAGATCTCAGCTGAAATGTTAAATGCATACTGAAGCACATGTCTACAGAGCAGTTCCTTAAAATATGCTTTTAAAATTCAACACCAATGAACAACTTCTTAAAAGTCTAAGACTGAAGATCATAATGTTTTCATAAAATGGACTTACACATATAAAGAACCTGTAATCTAGATAGTAACTCTCTCCTCCTCTTTTTTTTCTTTTCTTTTTACATCAAGGGGCTAAAAAATAGCTTATTATACAAATTACATTAGTTTATCTTGGGGATCACTGGTCATTAACCAGTGACTTTCTATAGAAAGTTATTTAACAAATTATGAAACTTGTAGCTTCCCATTAGTTGAACCAGCTGACCAGAGACATATTTAGGCTGAAATATTGTAGACAGTAACATATAGAAAACAAAATCACTTCTGTACTGCATACCTACTGTATTGTGTTTCTCTTGACTGTATTTCAGCTTCATGTCAGCTGAATTACTTCCCCAGATTTTAACACGAGGTCCACCTGATACAATCTATTTTCTCTACAGCTCATCAATACTACTATTAAAAACCCAGTGGGAATTTTCCAAGAGTTACATGAAAACTGGTCACCCAGCTTAAATGACTATCAAAACTGACTTGAACCCTGCCATGAGATTACTTAAAGGAGCCTAGAAGTATCTTATTTAGGTCTGGGTTATTCCTATTCACATCACTGTAGAAATCTGTCAAAATTTAGGGTAATATGTGGTTATAAATGAGAAAAAGCATGGTGACTTTGACTGCTAGGCTTCAGTGTCTGATATGGCAGTGTGTACATTTTTCAACTTCTTAAAACTAAATTTGCTTATGCTGAAATTATTCAACATTATCACATATTTGTGATTCAAAGCTAAGGAAAATTGTTCAGAAAGTTTGAGGTGGGTTAAACAGACCAGCATTTGGAAAGAAGTAAAACTCTAAGCTGAGAATGGAAGAACCTTGCAAATGACATGGCTATGTAGAAAGCCAGTCAGGTAGGATGACAGTTTTTTAGCAAAGGATTTGTGCAAAGATCCACCATACAGTGTTGGCTGCTTTGGTTTTCATCTGTTATTGTAATCAGGACATCAGTAAGAATAATCAGGACTCTAGTCTGTTACTTATTGCGTTTGCACATAACAATAAGATGACTCTAAAAATCCCCCTTACAATTCAGGTACAAAGTGAAGAAGAAAAACTAGAGAAAGAAAAGGATAATGGAGAGATTATCAAAGCTGGGAAATATAAAAATTTAGCAGCACTGAGGGCAGTACATCACTTGCTTGACCACTGTAATGTAGCACAAAGATGCAGGTGAGAGATAACGGCAGATCTGAAGAAAGATACTGTGACAGATCATTAATTAAGAACTCCTCCCTTTGTAGTGGTCACTGTCCCTGCATTAAATTACCAAGTGAGTAGGGACTGCCTTACATTACCATTTGCTTCAATATTCTCACACAGGAAAAAAACTAAACCAACCAACATGAGATTATTTAAAGGAGAAACTAAGTTTAAACCATTCCAGTTATTGTTTCATATCATCATGAATAGCCCTTAGCAAGTACAACTCTCATATGTGGAGAGCAGGATCCATTTTGACACCTGTAGGTAATCAATTTATGCCCTGAAGCATGATATTTGGTTTACCCTTATTATTTATTTTGTCATGCATAGCTACAAACATTGTTAGTGTTCATAAAATTAACCCTCTTCTTTTTAACATTCAACCAGGGTATTTGACTTCATGGCTTCCTATGAGGGTAAATTTCAGAGATTGATTATATGCTGCAAAAACAAGCATTTGCTTTCATTGGTTCTAAATTTACTTATTTTTAATGGCAGAAAACTGGAGAGTAAAAAACCATTTTATCAGCAAAATCTGTTAGATTGCCCCAATGAAAACTAACTAGCACATTGCTGTTGTTTCAGAAGGGAAGAAAAAAGATCCCAAAGAATCCTAAATATCATGGTTTTACAGAATGTATGTATAGATAATATATGTATGGATAATATATGTATGGAATGTCAGGGACATTAGAAAGATCTAAAATGCAGCAGAAGGGAATAATTAAACTGTTTCTCTGAGTACATAGGATAGAATTAGGATGTTGACCTATGTGGTATATTGTGCAGGTAACTTAGTTAAAAACAGTCCAGGTTTACTTTAAAGGAAAGAATGGATGCCAAAAATGCCAAATGGGATTAGTATAATATTGATCACAATCACATTAGCAATAGGGCTGAAACAATATTAAATAGAATTGAAGACTTCATGTTATAGTAGAAAAAAAAATAGTGAAAGTACAAGATACTTTGAATTAAAATTAACAAAATTAAGTCAGCAAAAGTAAGTACCCTGATGCATGTCCAAACCATGCAATGCTATTGGACCACTTTCAAAATTTCTATGTATGGCTTATATTTACTGTAATGAAAACAGACTAGAACAAAGAGCAAAAAGAAATACCAAAATAGGAAAAATAAGGAAAAAAATAAATAAATAAAGCTGTATAAATTAAGTTAAGCTGAATAAGACAAACTCAAACTCTAAAGGCAAAGAAAAAAGAAAAAAAGATGATTTATGAAATAACTGAACATTTGTTTGTTTGATAACATTTGCCACATGAAACAAATACCTTTCCAAAGTCATAGATATCATAACTAACCCAGCCTGAGGAAGTTTTTTGTATCTCATTTTAGGTAGCTACAGAATAGATTTATCTCTGAGCCAGTGATCTAACATTTGTGTTTTAATAAATGGGAGAAATAGTTCTAGGCTCACCTGGCCTATTTCACATAGCTAGCTTATGATACAGTAAAATGTGCTGCCGAAATGCCTCTTTTTTTGTCCCTTACCAAATATCAGCTCTGGACAATGATGTCAGTGGTAGGTAGACCTCTTGCAGCAAGCAGAGATGTGATACATCTCACTCCCATAGTCATGTCCAGAGCTTCTAAACAAATCATCTGATCACTTTGGTACTTTTGAAAATATAGAGAAAATAGGATATTGGACAAATACCGTGCCAGGTGGTGACTATGCGGAGGACTGTGCACAGTACTTCAGCCACAGGAAAAGCTATCTACATATATTATCTTTCATTGTATGACACCTCCTGCATACGTAGCAGTGCAGTAAAGATGAAGGACAACAGCCTAATAGATGAATTGCAAACTATTCTTAATATTGTCCTGGATAGACTGAGAGATAAGGAGGATCTCTCATAGACCAAAACCCTTACGAAAAGTGCAAAGCTGTTGCAATAGTAACTATTTAACTTCTCAGAAACACTTATATCTATGAGCAAAACTCTGTGCTAGCATGGCTATTCCCTCTGAATGAAATTGGCTCATGTAGTTCTAATGCACAGCAAAGAAAGTTTGGTCTTGCAGATATGCCCTAACTTAGCAGAAATAGCTGTCACAACAGAAATGCTTTGTTGTTTAAAAGTATTACAGACTTCTGAACACTAATAGGCCAGAATATGAATTCTGCAAAAATTGAGAAAACCGGGGGATGCAGAAGATTTTAGAAGAAGCTTGAAAAACTAAGTGAAAATATGGAAAGCCAAAGAGATGATTGCTGTATGGAGAACCTCCACAAAGACCTAACTAAATATCGGTGTTCATATCAGTGGCTTGCAAAGGACAGACGTCCACAATAACCTGATAGATGAAGATTCAATAGTGTTTGGTGAGCAATGGTCAAAATATGTATGTTCACAGAAAAAAAAGGATAAATGACTGAATATTATTGAAGCAAAACTGTGGTTTCTCAAGATAAATATTAACATTTTCTTCAGCTTTCTTCATGACTTTGACGACTGTTAGTACCACAAAGATTAGTCACATCTGAATGTAATAAAGCAGTCTGTAACATCTATTTATAGAGAAGGTGGTATTATTTTAATTTTGTAGGCAAAACACTGAAAGTAGCAACAATGTGAAGGCATGTATATCAAAACAGTTCTTTGTGAAAACCAATAAAACACATAGATTCTTTAGTGGCATTGGAACTTTATGATTTATCTCATAAAATAAGATAAATCATAAACCAGATAAAGATTTGGGCAGTCATCTGGTCCTAAACAGATCCCTTAACAATGTGCCTATGTGTGGCATTTTGTTCAAAAACAGCTGATGCTAAAAACCAGCATAAAACAAAGAGATAGTTCCCATTGTTCTCATAATTGGTTTTGTTGTTTGTTTGTTTTTTCAAGTTGAAAGGTTTTCTCTTTACTTAGCATAGATTCTTAGTCTTGTTTCATAATGATGTTTTCCTCGTCTTTTCCAGATTCCCTACCATTAACGTTTTAGTGCTGATGTAGCTATGGCAGGTAGCATCTCTCCTCTTTGAAGGTCTTCTGCTCCCCTCCATTGTTTTCTGCAGGAAGAATTATCCAGCAAAGAAAGTAAAGAAATTTTTCCAACTTTGTGCAATCTTTTTAAGTTAGGAATAATAGTGATTTAGTACTACTTGAAGGCAGATCTGCTTCTGATTTCTGAATATATGGCAAAGGCTGAGCTGTTTAAAGGCATATAGGACTTTTTTTTCTAGCTAAATAAGAACACCTGATATGGTAACAGTGCAGACCAGTGGTTTAGTAAAAAGCAGTTTAAAAATAAAATTGGTATGTATTAAACCCCCCAATACCTTAGCCTGATTTCTCTATTTATGCAGCAACAAATCATAGTAAATGGGAAAAATATCAAGAGGAACTGAATAATATTACAACGTATCAGAAGAATATCACACCTGAGTGACCAATATAAACCAGAACAAATACAGTAGACCAAAATTGAAGACAACACTATAAGGTTGTGCTTTTTCATTCTTTATTCAAATGTATGTGTCTGAACGCTATTTTTCAGTGTTTAGATCTTTTTTTACTTACCTTTTTCTGCCCATCACTGCACACATCTTTAGGCTTTACATAATGTGGTGCCTCCAGAATATGTTAGAAGGTTTAATGCTCTGCTACACAGCAGTAACAACACATCCATCTTCATTAGAAATTTTTCTTCTGCCTGTCCATTCATAAGGCCGCTTGCTCGATTCTGACATAAAGAGAAAATCAGAAGGAAAAAGGAGAAAAAAAGTCCAAGTGGTTTGATTGCAAAGATTTGAAAAACATCACACTGACTGGTTTGGACAAGTTTGCAAAAGAAAAAGGAATGTAACAAAAACTTAGGAAGGCATTAACTTTTCAGGGAGCAGGAGAGGTTTGTTTTCCTTCTCCACTCTGTTTTCCTATAGCTTTTCTTTTCTCATTTTGCCGTCAAGAAAGCATAAGCAATAATGGAAAAAAAAATGACTGAAGAAACACCTCCAAAACGTATAACTACTTTATTTCATTTTTTCATGTTATTTTCAGAAAAAAAATATTACAAAAGATATTTTTGGCAAGCAAAATTTAACCTGAAAAGCTGGCTGACCAGCTCCAATATGCCTTTACTTTGCCAGATTATTGTGTACATAAGACTTCCAGGCACTTTTTTAATTTTTACTGAGAGAGTTTAGTAATTACTGTTCATTGAAGTCATGGTGCCACCAGATTTTTGTATGTAGCTGTAAAATTTAAGTATATATTTGTGGAATTTTGTCCTTTTAATGATTGTTACAACTCTGGATGTGACCAACCTGGTAGCAGACAGATTAGCTCATCAGAAAAAAAAAAAGGTTTAGACTATATCGATTTGAGCCCTTGCAGTGACTTTTGGAGTGAAGGCATAATTACATCCTGTTCTTCCAGAAATCATTACATGTAATTCCAGATGGTTTCTTTTCTGAAAATGTAAACTAGCAAAGACTTACTAACTATGCAAGTACTTTTCCCTGTATATAAAGAATAAATCTGAGCCCCTGGAATCAGAAGTACAATAGGATCTGGAAAAAACAGTGTCCCACATTAAATAGTGTATAGTATCTAATAAAGTTAATTCCAAAGAACTAAGCATATAATGGAAAACGAAGAAATACTAACTCTCTTCCTGAAGATTCATACAGAGTTGCCTCACAGAAGACAATGCAAAAACTCTTCAGATAAAACAAAAAATATTTTCATTTTGTTACATTTGAATTGCAACAATGCATTTACATATTCCATATCTCCTCGACAGCAGTTCCCAGCACCTCACTTCTCTTTATCTTCTAAAAGTAAACACTATATTTTTAGCCCAGAGGTTAAAAAAATAGGTGGTGGCATGACACAGAGTTAATACAAGTCAAATACAAGTCAACAGTGTATATTGTTTATTTAATTAATTAACATTTTTGACTCACAAATCAAGATCTTCTGAAGTGAGACAATAATGCAAAATAAATCAGCATGAACAGCAGGAGTTCCTAACTTGCCAGTTCCAAAGGGTTGATTACAGGCAAAAAATAGTGATAGACATTTAGGTGACTTTGGAAAATGTCTTATATGATGTGTCGTGGTTCAAACCCAGCCGGCAAC
>NW_009910026.1:0-6266 GCF_000696875.1 Nestor notabilis
TCCCTTGGAGCAGGAGGGGGAACGGGGCGCAGCTGAGAAGGGGACACGAGAGGGGGAAGCGTTGGCTGAAGAGGATGGCGAGGACTCGGAGCGAAACCGTCCAGTGTCGGTCAGACCCGCCTGTGCGAATAAGTTAATAGACTACATCCTAGGGGGAGTTTCCAGTGGGGAGGAGAGCGCGGATGATGAGGAAGACTGGGAGGATGATGACGATGGGTTCGATAGCGAAGAGGAGCTCCCCTCGGATTCAGACGCCGGTAGCCAGGGCGGGGAGAGGCTTCACCTCTGGAATTCCTTCTACAGTTTGGACCCGTACAACCCTCAGAACTTCACCGCCACCATTCAGACATCGTCCTGCGATCCGGCAAGGGACATGTCGGATGTGGAAGGGGAGGAAGATGACGATTCTTCGTCGGTAGAGGAGTCCTCCGGCTCTCCTCACCCTAGTTCTGAGGAGGAGGAGGAGGAGGAGTGGGACTGTAGCAGTGCGGATGAGGCAGAAAACTTGAAACTTTGGAACTCGTTCTGTACCTCAGATGATCCGTATAATCCTTTAAACTTCAAGGCAGCCTTTCAGACGGCAGAGAAGAAAGGGACGCCTGGTTCAAAGGGAGCAGAGAGGCCGAGTTTGGTCACGTCTGAGTGCAGTCCCTTAGGTAGCTGTCGGGGGCAGGTGGAGAAGCGTGACTGTGGGGGCAGGGTGCTGCATGGCATTCTTTCTGCTGAGAAATGGCCACGTTCCAAGCGGAAAAAGGTACAGGCTTTGCTTGTGGGATTGTGTGTTGGTGCTGCTAAAACCCCCGAACACGAGCCCCGCTGCGGTGGGGGGTGCGGGGGCTCGTGCCCCTGTGAGCTCATGGGCTGGTGCTTTGGCTGAGTGTGCCTCATCCTTTGCACGTGATGGGCATTTCACAACTCGGTGACGTGGGGCACTTCCTCACGTTCCTTGTTTAGGCTTGTAGTTACATTTTTTTCTCTGAAGAGGTGGCTTTCGTGCTGTATTTGTGTGGTAAATCCCTGTTGTGTAGTTTCCATCCTCAGGGAAACGGTGGAGATCTATGACGTAAGTTTTTCCTGTGGAAAATAACAGTGATAAAGCATTATCAGTGAGTAACACCGATAAAGTATTTTAGGACCTTTGTATGCACATAGTGTAATCCAGGCTTTAGGAGTTGGGACAAGCCTGCTTGAGTTACAGATGTCTTTCGGAGTAAGAAGAGCTCTTCTGTTGGGGGTTAACACAATAATACACTGAAGTTTGAATACAGAGTATGATAATACTCCTGTTTTCATTTAAAAGACTTCAAATGCAGCAGTCATTTCAGTATAATCTGGAGCTGGGCTGCTGAGCACAAACTGGAAGATTAATGTGGTTCTGAAGAGTTTGTGCGTTAAAAAGCACCCTTTTTAATACATGTGCCAGGATTCAGGTAAATAGGAATAACCTAATTGCTTGTCTCCTAAGTTTGGTGATGCTACAGATGGACCCTGTGGCTTTCCAGGTGTATCTTGCCTGATACTTCAAACATTAGGATGAGGAAGAGCTTGTAATCCCAAGTCCCAGGTTAATACAGGGGTGTGTAACTATCATGTTTGCTTTAGTGTTCTTAGAGCAAAGAGATTTGTTTGCTCCTTTAATTGAGAGCCTGGCTTGGAGGTAACTTCATACCTGTCCTTGCTGGGGCAGGTGGTGCTTACAGACCTCATGGATCTCACAGGACAAGCTGTGGAGGTTTAGTCAAAATTGGAAAAGTCTCCAACAGTTCCTGCAGGAGGTTTCTTTGGGACTGAAACAGGGAGCCCTGCTGTAAGCTTGCTGCCTGTCAGGGATGGAGGCTCCACAGGGGTGATGTTCTGGTTGCTGTGTGGTTTGAGTCTGTGCAATCGTGGTGAAAGAACCATGACCTAGATGCAGGATTTAACGTGACGTTGCAGCACCCAGTAATTGTGCCCAGGGGTGTCTCAGACTGATGTAAAAAGGATGTAAGGTGGGAACCCGCAGAGGGACGGGCTGATGTAACAGCTCCCTGTGCTTGAAAGCACATCATTAGACCTATCTGTAAACCAGAGCTGAGGTTGCCAAGCAGGGCCCGATGTGTTCCCGGGAAACCTTGGGGTCCTTGATCCCGTTTCCCATCTGGCATCTCTCATTCACACAGCAGCAAAGCCATCAAAGCCGGCAGCGCTTTGTCCTGCTGGAGAGGTACCAATGCCTTGACACGGGAGGACGTGGGCTCTGATGCCCCTGCTCTCAGAGGTGTCTGCAGTCCTTTGGGATCACTACACTAGATTTAGATGACTTCGGGAGGCTTCCACACAGTGTCTTGTGGCTCTGTATCCTCAGCTGCTGATTATTCCTGGAGGTCTTCTCTTCCCTAGCTGTTATCTTCGTGTTGGAAGATGGCTTTACCACAAAAGCAATCTCCTGTCTGTGTTAGCATGAAGTGGGCATGAACCTGGGCTCTTGTGTTAATAAAACAGGAATAGAGCAGCAGGTGGGTTTTACCTCCCTATGTGTTTTCCTGACCTTCCAGATCTAGCTGCCCTGCAGCAGATCCAGTGGAGCCACCTGTAAGGACAGCGTTTGGCTTCTCTTCAGGAATCAGTCCTAGTCTGTGAGCTGATGGATGCTGAAGCTCCCTCGTTTGTCTTTCAGTTTGGTAACTAAATGGAAAGCAGCACACAAGTCAGTGGGAGCCTGGAGTGGTCTGGCTTTGCTTACCACGTGATAACAGGAAGACTTAAATCCGTAGTACAGTAATAGTGTAACCCCTGTCAAGGTTTGATCCTGAGCCTGGGCATCTGCTTTCTTAAAACAGCTGAATTGCTCTGAAACATAGTGAGGAGTGAAAGGTTTTGATACCTATTTTAAAATGCCATCACTTTGATTCCATGTCCTTGCCTGAACTGGAATACTCTGGAATGTGACACCAGCTCTGAGTAGATGGGTTTGTTCCAGTCACACAGCGATGAGTGTTGCTTCCTTCTGTGTAACCTTGTGTGATTCCTTACCCTGGTGCTGAAGCTGACTCACGTGGTGGTTGCTTCACAGGACAGTGATTCCTCCCTTCCTTTCTGAAGAGGAAGCCTCAGCCATGGGAGATGTTGGCAGGAGGGTGTCTCTGTAATGTCTTGGCACGTCCTCCTGGCTCACCTGCCCGCACTGTCCGTGTAAGGTTATAACCCAGGTGCTGGGGGCAGGGGTGTTCTCCAACAGGGAACACGCTGTGATCTGCACCAGCCCAGAGGTGCCTCTGAGGCTAATTTAGGAACCCTGGAGCAGTTTAAGCTCTGCTTTAGAAGTCAGCAGCTGGTTGTCTTTAAAGCTGAGGTGACGCATGCTCCGGCCTAGGTAGCCTGTCGGAGGCTCTCAGCTATTTTAGGCGTCGAATAACTTCTGTTTAGATACAAAAGCATGTGCAAATAAATACTAAGCTCCTTCTGCACGAGTGCTTGGCTAATGCTTTACTACTTGTGTTTTCCAGGTGACCTTCCTTGAGGAAGTTACTGAGTATTACATAAGCAGCGAGGAGGATCGTAAAGGACCCTGGGAAGAGATTGCACGGGATGGATGCAGGTTCCAGAAACGGATCCAGGAAACAGAGGAAGTGATAGGATACTGCTTCACAGCAGAGCATAGGCAGAGAGTATTCCATAGGCTCCAAGAAACCTACTACAAGAGGCTTGATCTCTTCTAGCACCTTCGAAGACCTGGGGGTTTGTGTGACCCTGAGCACTCATGAACGTCTTCAAAACGAGAAGTGGCAGCTGCATGTGCTCTTCTGAAGTGGGAGAGAAGTGGGATTTTAGCACTTTCATCCCAGTTGGAATATACCTGTGTCCCATTTTGATATCCAGACAAAATCTTTTGAGTATCATCAAGGGTAAGGGTGGTATAATTGCATTCCTTTTAAGTAACACTTGAGAGACAGACTCTTTTAGGTTCAATCCATTCCAGAAATGCCTTGTCTGCCGTATGTTGAGAACTGATGATGATTAAGTTGGATTTTTTGCACTTTGAAAAAGCAAAACCTATTTTGAAGGAAATATTTATGGGGCTCAGAACCTAAATCTTGCAGTTTTGATTTAAAGTTTCCAGAGGTTTGTGCTCTTCTTGTGGTTCTCCATTTCCTCGGACTTGTGCAGAAGCCTCAGATTTTGTTAGCTAATGATGTTTACTGTGCAAAATGCCTTTTAAGATCCCAGTTTTGCATGTAATGTGCTGCTTGAGTGTTAATGTGATGCTTTGGTGTCTTAATATTTCGGTCTAGCACACTGGGAGATTCAGGGGAGCTCTGGTGCACTACAAGCCCTTTGGTTTGTCCTTATTTAAATACATACCTTCACCCCGTACTGTTCCAAAGGGTGCTAGCTGCTTGTGCACCAAACCTCTTTGCTTTCAGGGCAGTGAAAGGCCTCATCCTGATCAATAATTAAAGCTTCAAGGTACGTATTGAGGTTGATAGTTTGAATTTAGGTAGCCATGCACAGCCCCATGTCCTTTAGTTAACCTTAGAGGAGCTTTGCTGCAATGGATTCTGCTCTCTGAAGATGGATTGAAGTGAAGGATTCTTCATCATTTCTTGTATCCAATGTGCTCATTCTGGTACTTACAAGGAGAATTCTCTTTAACGTGTGGAAATCTAAGGCTACAAATCTCTGTGTTCTTTACCAAAAGCCAGTATTAATACCTCTGTGCATCTGCACTTTTGTTCATCTCTGACCAAACTAACATTTCACATGTGGGGTCTGGAAGGGGAGGTCCCTGGTAGAAGGCAAACACTCCTTATTAAGTTCCTAACTTCAAATATTTAATTGTTGTTGCAGTCACACTAAGAAAGCAGCACCAGTGGCATATGTTTGGACCTGAAGGATGTTGTATGGCTGGTATCCAAGCAGGTATGAGGTTGGAATAAATACCAAGCATCACAGAATTCATCTCTGTTCACATGAAGTTGCTTGAATAAGTGATTTGCTACTTGGTTCCTTCCCTTTTCTAAGGGAGAGACCCCAGAACACCCCAGATTTGTCATGTCATTAATGACTTCAGTTTTTAAATTAGAAGAAGAGCTGCAGAGAGCTGTTTTTGGCCATCTCTGGCTCAAATTCCAGAGCTTTGGGGTTTATACGTTATTCTTACTGCATGAAGGATGTTCTTTGAATTGAAAACCCACTTTTCCCTGCGACAGTACTGAAATTCAGAGGGTTAACTATGAACTACAGTCGTTACCATGTGGAGTTAACATACAGCTGATGCTCAAGCAGCATGAAAGCAATGCAGCAATGTTATTTGCCATCCCCATGGCATAGAAAAAATACCGATTGGGTTCTCCTTTCCTACAATTTGAGTTTTGAAATTGTAATTCTAATGATGCCCTCAAATCCTTTTAATTTTGGGATTGTTTTCCTGTATCCTATTTGATAACAGGGGTTCTGCTTTTTAGTGTAGGAAAAACGCCTGTGGGATGATCAGTGGAGAATTAGAATAGAGAATTTGTTGACTTCTGGTCCAGGCGTGACTGATGAGTAAAGATGCTGTTCATTGCTCTTGATAGAAGATACTGCAGTGGTTTTCCTGTGCCTCTCCTGGTTTCCTTGCTCTTGGAGAACTTGGTGCTTCAGTTACTCTGGACAACTTGATTTATTGGTGCTGGGAAGAAGCTTTAGAGTGGTGAGAATTAACCCTGCAAAGCTGACCTGCTGTTTGCACAGGCTTGGAAAGGCTCTGCCTGGGAGTGAACTGAACTGACACAGTTGGGTATCGACTACATCAAACCCTGTTATTTCCAGGGTGCTTCTGATGTTAAGAGGTTTTTTCCAGCCTGCAGTGCTCTTACTGAGCCATACCTGCTTGGGTCAGCTTTTCCCCCCTCCCGCCTCACGTTTGAAGTAGCTGGTGTGAGGTTAGCAAAGATTAACACTGAGTTCATCACCATAACCATCACCTCAGCCGGGTTGTCGCCATTGTCCCTCTCACCCGTGTTACGGCGCTCGTGCAGGACGTGCGTGGGGCGGGACTCTAAAAACCACACTTGTGAACTTTAAATCAAAACTGTAATGACCAGATTTTATTTTTATATCACTTGGGAAACTTCCAAAGCAGCGTTCTGCTTTCTGCAGAGTCTAATGGAGTTGTGTCCAGTCCGCTGGGGTTTTATATCTAAAGTTCTATTTCTGTACATAACTATCGAGCACTAATCTGGGAATTGGAATAAAGATATTTGCAAGATAAGGCCAAGTTGGTTTGCTTTGGAAGAACCGAGCCG
>NW_009910027.1:0-692 GCF_000696875.1 Nestor notabilis
ACCCCCCCACCTGTTGCAGCTCTTGGGTTTTAAGCTGCGTTTTAAACTGGTTTTGATACGTGGGTCTGAATAAACCCGGTTTCACCCCAATCTGACTTGTTTGATCTCCCCGTGGCTCCCAGTTGGGGTCCCTTTGGGGGGCTGCCCGGCCCCCCCAACCTCACTGTGGTGAGAGTTTGGGGTGCAGGGGGTCACTCTACACTAATCCTTCTCCCGCTGTTTGCTGGTGGTGCTGAGGAGGACAAGCACCAGGATCCGACCCGTCTCCATCCCTGTGGCTGCTGCTGTGCCCCCCCCGGCCGTGTCTGCCCCCCAGTGGTCCCCAATGTCACCCCATGGCCCCCAGTCACCTTGATCAGGGTGGGAGGGGGAAGGACCCCCCCCGGCCGGGGGTCTGTGCACAAGGGCTCGTTGTGCCCCGTGCTCTGTCCTGGAGTGGGGATGGGAATGGGATAGAGGTTGGAATGGGGATGGGAATAGGGAGTGGGATGGGGATAGGATGGGAATGGGGAGAAGGATGGAAAGGGGGATGGGGAATGGGATGGGAATGGGAATGAGGAGAGGAATGGAGAGGAATGGAGAGGAATGGAGAGCAGGGTGGGATAAGAATGGGGATGGGGAGTGGAATGCGGATGGGAAGGGATGGGGATAGGGGTGGAAATGGCAATGGGGAGTGGGATGGGAAGGGGATG
>NW_009910028.1:0-219 GCF_000696875.1 Nestor notabilis
CTGGCCTTGAACACTGCCAGGGATGGGGCGCTTCCCACTGTGTGTAACACAGCGCCGATGGGGTGAGGGCTGTGATTCCGTGCTCCATCCCGGGATACTCCAGGGCCGATCTCCCTCTGCTCTCGTGCCAAACTGCTTGTCCTTCTGCTGACAGGATTACTACAGCAGCGGGTACTACCAGGAGGGGGAACCAGCCCAGGCAGCAGCACAGGAGATGAG
>NW_009910028.1:672-1298 GCF_000696875.1 Nestor notabilis
CACTTCGCTCTCTGTCCTGCTGCAGAATTGGTGTTGGAGCTCTCTTTGAGCACAGGACCCCACCAGCACTCCCTGTGCTTCATGCTGAGTTGTTCCACGGGCTCTAGCACTGGGGGGGGGGGGCCTCCCAGCAGCCCTTTGGGCTGCTGCTTCAGCACATTCGTGTGTGTTACCCGTCAGTGATGTTTGATCGTAGAGCTCCTGCCCCTCCTTGTGAGGGGCATCTGGGGCACACGGGGGTGAAGATGTTTCTTGCTGAGCTGCAGATGAGCCGCTGGTGGGGTACCTTCACGGTGCATCCTCTAGCGCAGCACCGAAGTCCCCACTTGCTTAAAACCCCCAAAACCCTCTTTTCAACCTGCTTTTCCCACTGTTGAGCTCATCTAGAAGCTGCCAGTCTCTTAAGCTGAGCCTGCAAGTGCTGCAGGGGACAGGCACCCACCTGCTGCTCGCTTCTCCGAGGGACCTCTGCCCTTCAGAGGTGTATTTGTGCCATGGGAGGTGGTTGTGTTGGCAGCAAAACCTCAGGCGCCTCCCTCGAGCTTAAATTGAGTGACTCGGGAGGCTGAGGTTCTCCTGAGCAGGACTGAAAGCACGAGTAGATGCTGTTTTCTCCTCTGCATGGG
>NW_009910028.1:1329-2370 GCF_000696875.1 Nestor notabilis
TCCTGCTGAGAGGTTTAAGGTCTGTAGCAAAGCAGAACTCACCTTGGTACCAGGGGAGCTGTTTGGGGGGGGCTCAGCCTCCATCCCCCCTCCCTTGCTCCAGTGCTGCTCTAACTCTGGTGCCTTCTCTTGTTCCAGTTCAAGCGGCTGCAGGGCAAGAGGAACCGAGGGAGGGAAGAGATCAACTTTGTGGATATCAAAGGTGATGATCAGCTGAGTGGAGCCCAGCAGTGGCTCACCAAGTCCTTGACTGAGGAGAAGACCATGAAGTCCTTCAGCAAGGTACAGACAGGGCTTTGGAGCCCTCGGTGCAGCTCCTCCGGCCCCGCTGGAGGTGGTTTAGATGCAGTCAGCAGCACGGGGGGACCCCGGGTGTTGTGTGGGGAACTGCACCCCAGAGGCCAGCAGAGCTGCTCCAAACACGGGGGGCAGGTGGGAAAGGCCAGCCAGGAGCTGCTCCAGCCGAAGGAATCGGCCCAGAGCCCTTTAATAGGAAACATGCTTCTGAGAATCATAGACTGTGAGATTGGGAGGAGCCTCATGGATCGTCTGGTCCCTCCCTTCTTGGCAAAAGCACAGTCTAGACAAGGTGGCCCAGCTGAATCTTCAGAGTATCCAGCAGTGGGGAATCTGCCCTCCCCCTGGGGACATGATTCCAAAGGTTCTCATGGTGAAAGCATCCTCTCGTGCCCGCCTCCTCTTGCCCTGGCTTTGTGCAAGCTCTGCTCGTGGTTTGCTCTCTGGGTCAGGATCTTCCCAGGCTTAACAGTTCACTTGCTTTTGCTTCCTAGAAAAAAGGAGATCAGCCCACGGGGCAGCAGAGGAGGAAACACCAGATCACATACCTGATCCATCAGGTGAGTGGCGAGAGGCGGGCAGGGAGGGAGCCCTAACCCTGGGGGTGTCCCAGCACTGGGCTCCTGCTGGCTTCTGCCTCTGCTTCGCTCCCACCCAGCTCTCGTGTGTGTTCTGGGGCTCTTTGCTGCCTGTCTTCATCCCCCCCCCCCCCCCCGCCCATTGGTTCTTTGGCAGCCCCCTGCA
>NW_009910028.1:2395-4172 GCF_000696875.1 Nestor notabilis
CGCTGCCTGCACATCCCAATGGATTCAGGCCTCTGGCATGAGGATGGTGCGAGCTCCTGGGAGGAGGCTGCGAGCTCAAGTGCTCTGTCACCCCGGGGAGGGGGGTGAAGTGCTGGGTGCTGCTGACTCAGCAGCTCTGATCTCAATCCTCTCCTGTCCCGCAGGCAAAGGAGCGAGAGCTGGAGCTGAAGAACACTTGGTCTGAAAACAAGCTCAGCAGGCGCCAGACTCAAGCCAAATACGGATTCTGACACCTCTGCCCTGCTCCTTGGCTGTGTCCCAGGTGACCTCCTGTGTTGGACTGCTCCTGGGGATGGCCCAGGCCCCTCGGGTGGCAGGACACCGCGCTCCCCCCCGGCACGAGAAGGGTTTCATGTGAGCTGGTCCTGAGCCTCCACCCGTAACCTTTCCCCTCCCTCCTTACAAACGAGAATGTGGAAGGTTCAATCCAAGCCTGTTCCACGCAGCGGATCCAGCCCAAGGCAGGAGATGTGCCTGGCACGAGGCTGTGGGCACAGGGGCTGCTCCTCCTTCCGTGTAGCCTCACACAGGAACCTTGGGCAGAGTCTCAATAAACTTCCAGTTCCCACTTTGCTCCTTTCCTGGCCTTGCTGTGCGTTGAGAGCGGGATTGTCCTTTCTGAAAGACACTTCCAAGAGCAAGCCTGGCTTTTTGCCCCCTCTCTTTGTGGTCCTTTGAGTTGAGACATCCTCAACGGCTGCTTCCTCGTGGCTGAGTAACTCCAGAGCTCCTCTCGTGCAGCTGCTGTTGGTATCTGCTCAAGTGTGGCTGAGTTAATGCTGCTGTTCCCAGCTCCACCAGCCTCTGTGTCTCGAAGTGTGCTGAGGGGAACCTCCTTTGGCAGGTCAGAGCTTGCACTGGAGCTGAGAACACCCCGGGTGTGAACGCAGTGAGGATCTCGAGGTGCTTCTGGATTAACATGCTCAGTGTGTGTATGTACATTTCCTTTCCCCCCCGGCTTCCTCCTGGCCCAAGGCCTGCAGTGCTGCACCAGGCTTGTCCAAGTGCTATTCCCAGCGCTGGGAAGCTCACCCAGCACCCCCAGAGGAAAGCTGCCAACTGGACATGTAGGATTCCTTTTTCTTTCTCCCCGGCTTGTTTGTCTCCTCCTGTTCCAATGAAGTGTTAACTTGTCCCTCCCGGCTGGGAAGAGGGATTGAAACAGATCTGGAACCGAAGGGCTTGGTTGGGGCTGCTGGGGCTGCAGATCATGTGCTTTGCTGGCCAGAGCCACCTCTCTTCAGCCACATCTCGGTGGCCTCACTCTGTTGCTCACCAGAAGTGTGTGATGCTAAAGGGGGCAGAGAGCTGGTACTGACCTGGCGTTCCCACTGCTACGGGTTGGAGCTGTGTAACCCCAGGTAAAGCAGCTCCTATTTGTTGTTGGATTTAGAAGGACTCCCAAGAGGGGTTTTTCCTCCCCTGTTTCCTGTTAAAACCAAGCAACCAACCCCGAGTGAAACCTTTCCTTAGAGTGGTTTAAAGGACCCCCGTTCCCAGGTGACTTCCCGGGATGTTTTAGTACTTTCAGAGCCCCTTTGGAGCATTGAATGACCAGAATAAAGTCACTGCTGAGTAATTTATTCCTCTCTGCCCTGTCCAGCCCAGGCCTCCAGAGAGAGGTTTGGTGAAGGAATAAACTTCAGTGAACTCAGTCACACCCAAGGGCTGCTCGTAGGTGTTGTTGGGGTCGCCCTGCCCCACAGTGCTCGTCCCAGGCTGGGGTTCTATGAGAACAGGATCCACAGGATCATTC
>NW_009910029.1:0-29084 GCF_000696875.1 Nestor notabilis
GGATGGAATCAGAATGCGTATCTAATTTTGCTTAAGGAAATTGTCAAACAGCATAACCTATCTGAGTGTTGGGTTTGCACCCAAATGCCTAAAAGTGCACAAGGAGGATTTCCCTTAGGCGCAACCCCTCTAACTACAGAAAAGTATAATATTGAGAGTCAATCTATGAACCTGGGTCATTACATGAGCATTCAAGATAGAGACTTGACTTCTACATTTCAGTTTGACCTTGACCTTACGTTGTTTAACAAAACCAAGATCAGCTGTGTGCAACGATGCTCTCTGAACAGTATTGATAGTAATATGAGAGGTAATTCGACAGACAAAGGTTGTGGAGATACTATATTCATAGGGAAATTCCCCAATTGCTCATCTTATTGGCAATATGGAGCAGCAAATATGTGGAATGAAAAACAAACAAGCCCACAAGTGATACGGAAAGGATGGCCAGTCCCGCCAGGCAAAGGACTATAGTGGTTGTGTGGAGATACAGCACGTAAGGTCTTGTCATTGAGATGGAAAGGTGAATGTGCATTAGACCCAGTGTACCCGTATGTCACAGTGACTAAACAATTAGATGAAGGATGGATTCAGACATCCTTAAAACGTGTGAAATGCACAAATCCGCTCATCAAGAGACCTACTGCGTTTCATAGTTTTGCAAGATGGTTTATACCTTGGTTAGGGATAAGTGAACTAGAAAAAGCTATTGTAAACCTTTCTGCTATGCTAGAAACATTATTTAAGGCTACCGCAGATGCTATAGCAGCGCAACAGTTAGAAATACAAAGCCTCTCAAAGATTGCTTTGCAAAACAGGATGGCATTAGACGTGCTACATGTTAAAGAAGGGGGTGTTTGTAAAGTGATCAATGATACATGCTGAAGTTATGTAAACCAGCAACAACGCATTTCCACTGACTTATCCGAGATCTGGAAACAGCTTAGTGCTTTCCACAAAATAACACTAGATAGTACCTCATGGGGATTTGAAGAATTATGGGAGAAATTAACCTCTTGGTTACCAAATTTAACATGGCTAAAACAATTGTTTGCCACAGTAATAGTGATAGCCTTTTTAACTATAATTCTTTGCCTAACAATCCGATGTTGTTTGTGCTGCTTTCAAAGTACAGGAGGTTCTTATAGTGAGTGGAAGAAGAATCAACTTCGCCGAAAACTTGAATCTAATAAGTACTTTGAGGAGATGTTAGAATGAGATTAAACATAGTAAACGAATTTACTAATTTTATAGAAAAGGGAAGACTGAAATAGGGAATTGTAGGGTAGATAATCATTACGTTGTAACACGTTTTATAAAGAAGCTTTGTGACTTGTTACAAACAGCAGTCCCTGAAATCAGCAAGGACTAGATAAAATTAGTGGTTTCTCACAAGAACTAGTTCCTAACCGGCTGAAGCTGACCTTGTAGTTTGGAGAGAACCCAAGAGAACTTTGAGCATGCGCAAGACCAAGGGGTGAAGAGTGCATGGCGAGGAAGACCTATGGCCTTCATCCCCCACGACCCCGGAAGACCACCACCAGAAGATACTGCGCAAGCGCAAGGGGGAGGAGCCCTAATTTTAATACGAAGCGGGGACAGGTCATACATACATATGTATAGGCGTACTAGGAAATCTCATGTATATGCAACAGTTACTGTATAAATTTAGAACAAATTGTCACGACAGGTGCACACGGTTTTGGTGGGACTACCCCCTGTGCTGCCCAGCGCTGAATAAACATACCTACTTTACAGTCTTACAGGCTGTGGAGTCTGCTTTCCGCACGTCAATAGGATCATAGAATCAACTAGATTGGAAAAGACCTTTAAGATCATCAAGTCCAACTGTTACCTCAGGACTGTTCACCACTAAACCATGTCATTAAGGCCTCGCCTACATTTCAAGAATCCAAGCTTTTGATTTTACAGCATAGCCTCTCAATTCTAAACAGTTATATATGGGTATACTACCTATATGAAGCTGTTTGCTTAACTGTTTTCTGAATTGGGGCTTGGAAAATACCCTTGAGGACTTTACCTGCAGATGAGTTCCTTTATACTTGAAAATAATTACCCATATCAGCAATCATGTAACCAGTCAAGGAATCTGTGATATGCACAAGTGCAGATGAGGCATTCTTGGACCCTTAATGGCTCTTATCACTCTGGTTTTAGTTGATTTGCTTCACCCCTTTTGTATTTGATCTGTGTTCAAGACTCAATTGAACCTTCTAGTTTATATTACTTGCATTTACATTCCCATATGTTCACGAGGTTTGGTCAGGTATTAGCGTTCTAAAAAAAAAAAACCAAAAAACCAAACCAAACCAAACCAAACCAACAAAATAAAAAAACAAACAACAAAAAACACCCTGAGATAGAGAGACCTCTTATTACAACAAGACTAATGACCTGGTGTCTGAACATACTTTTGAGAACTCTTTCCTACCTTCAAGAACTTTGAGTTTTTGACTATCTGCATTCCATAATTCTCCAACTGGAAGACTGATTTAACACTTGGAAGTATAAACAGTGTGAATAATTTTTCAATTTTTGTAGATTCATTATGATTTTTTCCTGGCAAGCTAGGATTAAATCAATCCTTTGTAACCTCTGAAGGCTTTGAACACAGGGTTTCCTGTGGTTAAACTCCCAGACTACCTGATCTATTCTGACACTTTTAAGTTACAAATGAAGTTTGAAATGTAACAAAATCTCTAGGACTTCTGTTCCCAGGTTTCATAAAAATATCCATCAAAAGAAGCAATCAAAAGGTTTCCTAAAAATACCAGCTCCTGAAAAAAGGTTACTTCAGAAATAAATAATAATGTAGGAGGAATTAGGTGAATCTTGCCCTTTCTGGACTAACTCACAACTCTCCACATAAAATGTCTTTGTTATGAATACAGGCATACAGTTAATTATTGTTAAAAGTGAGAACAAAATGACAATATATTTATTTATCATAATCATTAAGGGCAAATCCTCAAAACTCAAGAAGCTCTGCCAGATTCCAGGAGAGACATTTTGGGAAAGAGACAAAACACGCATTTAAGCAAGCAACGATCCCTGCATGACTTCCCTTAAGTCTGTGCTTAGAGTTAAGGGAAGGGAAGGCTATCCAGAAGGAACTTTTGGCTGTAGCTTTTCATACAGAAGAAGCAGAATAATTATTTCAGAACTACTTCACTATCACATGTCTCAGCTAGAAAGATCCTTTTGTTATCAACAGAATACTCCACTATCATGATCAGCTCTTATGGTTTGATGGAAAGCTACTGTGTTGTTTTCAAATAAAGCTAAAAGATTTGTTTATTTTGGGGGGAGGCAGTGCGGGGAGAAGTAACATTCTGTGTTCTGTACTGCAAATGTGGAACCAAACACCAAAGAAAACATTAGATATTTGCTCTGAGCAGCTACAAGCAAGGTAAGTTAATTGAATAGGCACCTTCTTTGCCTCTAATCGCATCCAGCAAGGGCTTATGGCCATTGACCTATTGCGAAGTAATGGAAGGAGAATTCAGCCAATTGTAGTTGCTCTGAGTAATGAATACCTGTTGCTTTTGAACTTGCTGGAAGCATGTACTGATCCAAGAGGTTAAGGGTTTACTGTACTGCTTTGTCATATACTTCAACGTTGAAATAATACCCTGATAGTTTTAAACCTGCTGTCGTAGGCATGGCAGCAAGCATCCATTATTCAAATAATCTGTGAATTTTCACTAAGCAAAGTTCATTCTCAGTCACTTTATGTTTTATGTCATGTTTTGTGGTGTTGCTTGACAGTGAAGTTCTGCCTCTAGCATGTCTGCCTACTAGTCTCTTCTTTTTAAGAAAAAAACCCAAACCTCTATAATAAGAGAGCGGAGAGTTAAACCTCTCTGGTATTTTAATTTGTTTTTCAGTGAACACAAAACGGAAGCTGATGATCATCAGTAACAATCTCGTCCATTATCTGACACAGTACAGAGAAAGGACATCAAGGTGCATCTGGATGGGATCTGCTTCACATGCTGTGACTCTCTTCTTTATTGCTGGTTGTTCAGGCATGAAGCAAAAACACTTCCAAAGAGCACATTCACACATTGATGGAACATAAACTTTATCACACTGTTCATCAGTATGAACATTCAGGCTGCAAGTCAACTTGAGGGCACCTTGGCTAGCCTTTAATGCTTTTTTTTACTTTTCGCAAGAACATATCCTGCTGCTGAAAATCACATAGCATTGAAGGATGACACAGAAGCTACGCTTGATATATTGTTTCATTCACATAGAATGAAAATTACACATGGATTATTTTTTTACACATGGTTAGAAAGAGCAGACTAGAATTTAAGGAAATGAGAGACATCACAGTTTATTTCCTGTTGGTTACTAATGCCTATCTTCTAGGAGTTAAAAGTTGAAGTCAATTTTGAATCCTATTCACTAAAAAAAACTTTAACACAATGCAGTCAGTGGGAGTGTAGGTTTCTCTAAACTATGTGCTAGAATGGGAGCACAAAGTGCTAAATGGGAAAGACCAGAAGCAAAGGAGTACATCGCTTTTCACATACGTGATTCTGATTTTTCCCTTTGAGTCTGCCAATATACCACTCATGCCTCACTTAACACAAAAGCCAAGGTTATGTTGTAGTATTGGAACTGAGTGAGGCATCTAAAGATCTTTAAGAGCAGGGTCCTAAGTCTCTGTTATAAAATGTATTTCAGTTATTGATCTGAGATAATATGAGACATTTAGCAAAGAAATGATGCTAATTTTATGAACCAAGTAGTTGTCCACAAAAGCCCAGAATAATTTTAAAATAAATTTCTTAAAAAATTAAGTATGTACTGCTTTATTTTAGCATAACCTTATCATTTGAAGTGAATGCTCAAATGACTTCATATATGCTGTTGCTTGCTGAACAAGTAATGAAATATATGTGGTCCTCACAGATTTGGGACATACTCCAAGCCTCATCGCTACTTCACTTGTTGCTAGATTTGAGCACACAAAGTATCTGATGAGAGCTGTCACTCTAATGAAGATCCGTTACTTATATTGTAGATTACATCCAACATAGAGAATTGCAAGTGATGCCTCACTGTCGTTTTCCAGAGGAAATCAGGAAAAGATACGGACATTATTTGAAAAACAGATCTCTTTATGTCCCCATTGCTAACATCAAAACATTTGTACAAATATAATCCCATGGCCTTTTGAGTAGCTGCCATAGGTTAGATGATTTGAAACTGCCCTGCAATAACCGGTATTTTTTAAGAGCTACTAGTAGATGAGGTCAAACCACACTGTAAGAAGGTAAAGAAAGAAAGAGAGGTGGAGAAAAAGTAACAAAAAAGAAAATCTTTATTAAACTAGAAGTACATATAAGGAACTGAAATTTGGATCTGTGGCAGAGACCAGTTTTTACAATAGATTTAGCTGTCTGTTATTACAGAGATTTGGTTTAGTGGCTTAGATGACAATTACATGTACACCAAGATCTTTTCACATTAAGAGCTGAGAAGGAAATAGGAACTTAAATAAACCAGATCTGTGAGTTATCAGTTGGAAGCATGATGGTAGGAAAGGTAAAAGAAATCTAAACAATCTAAAATAGTGTAAGCAGAATAAAGTACTGATCTCAAGGAAAGCATCAATGGCATCATAGCTTGAGAGTAGAAAGGAAAGTGTGAATAGGTTTGGTGAAAGGTGGCAGGTTGTTCTCAAAGCCAGCGATAGTAAAAATCATAAATCAACTTCAGGAGAAGAATTGAATCCCTTCCAGTACTTTGGTCCTATTATATCAAAGCTGACTGCCTGATAAAGCCGTACCATACCCTGACTACAGGAGAATAGCACAAGAGCTGTGTTCCATTTTTTCTTTACCTCATTCACTGAAATATTAGATTGCATTATGTGACCCTTTAAGAGCTGTATTTTTATTTTGCTTGGAAATTAAAACCTCAGGCTGAAGAAGAAATGAATATTTTATTGACAAATTAAGTAAAGATATTTTATTAAGATGAACTCCAGGAATGGAAAAAAGTTCCTCAATTTCCTTTATTTTTTTTAAACTGGCTGTATTGAACTATTTAGAATCATAGAATCGTAGAATGGTTAGGGTTGGACAGTACATTAAGATCATCTGGTTCCAATCCCTCTGCCATGAGCAGGGACACCTCCCACTAGATCAGATGGCTCAAGACTCTACACTAACTGCTGAAGAAGTGGCAACAATGATAAAATAGACAGGGGAACTGTTTATATGTCAAGTTTTCACTATAGCTAATGGAGTGGAATAGAAGTAGATGAAACCCTGGTGCCAGCATTAATAAAAAAGAGGTATGTCTGTCCTCATAACATCATGTTATGTGGTGGGAAGACGGTTGTCAGTATGATGGCTCATGTCCCTGCATTGCCGGACTGTGGATTTCTTGCAGAAATTGAGTTTAGGTCCAATAGTTTTAAATGACACAGTTGTCCTTAGAGTTAAATTCACAAAATTTTTAAATGGTCAATTGCTTCAGTATGGAATAGAAATTTCAGTTCTTAGGTTCTATTTTTTGAGAAACCTATTTTCTTTCCTTAATTAGAGGACATGTAAACCACTGTAAATATGAATGATTACAAATGTATTAATATCTGATATCTTAATTACACATGAGCATTTAATTAGGATGACTGAGATTGTAACAGACGTATGCTTACATGGGATAAATAACAGTTCCTGAAATGCTTATTCTTGTATTCCAAGGCATATCACTCAGTCTTTTGTTCATCTGCATAAGAAATACACTGACCTAGAAAGTATGCAACCATAGCACACAGAGAAATATTTCTGGTAAAACAAAGCATATTGTGATCTCATAAGAACATGCCAGAACCATTTATTTCATGTGACAAATTCACCTGCTTACTTATTGCAGATGTGCCGGTGCCTCATATATAGGAAAAACTTATGAGTTCAAAAGGTAAGAGAAGGTGAAAAGACCTCATAAATAAGAAAGTTTGTCATATTTTTTTCTTTTTTATTAAAAAAAAAAAACAACCAAAACACCAAAACCCAAACATTGTAACAAACAAACAGGGCTGTTTTGATTCTCTGAAGAGCTCCTACTGTTCAAGAAATGCTTGTTTAAATGTCCCAATACATCTATTGGAAATATGAAAGCACAGTCACATTAAGTTCCTTCATAGCTACTAAAGATAGTTTTTTAATGTTATGGTAAGTTTTTATCTGACTTATCACTGAGTCAGTCTAATACCAATGACTGCCAATACTGCCATTTGATCAGTTCTATCTAATGCCTATAACTTCCTTGGTTCCTTGGGTGTCGTCTCATGTTCTTCAAAGATTTTTCATTCTGTCAGCTTATATATATATATATTAGGTTCTTTATAAATGTATCAAATTTCATATAAATAAAGATTATTTCACGTATCTGACATATGCAGCAGTTTCCAAGATGGAATGTAACTGCTGAAAGAGAACAAACAGCGATTGCACTAGAGACAATAGGGAGTTAGGACTATACATTACCTGAAAATATTAACACCCAATTACTTATAAGCAGCTTAATGTCTAAAACAAGTGAGATATTTGTTCAGTCTCACTATAATATATTTTTATAGTGTATGTAATGGAATAATATGGACATGATTAACAATCGCTCCTGAGTTTATAATAATGACCACAATTTCCCATAAAATGAGAATAAACTGCAAATGATAGGTCTGAAGACATTGTTTGAATATGGCAACAATATATTGTCCTGTTTTCAGCTGGGATAGAGTTAATTTTTTTCCCAATGGCTATGTTTTGCCTTTAGTCTGAAAATAAGCCTTCTAACACACTAATGTCTTAGTTGTTGCTAAGTAGTGCTCACTCTGATCAAGGAATTTTCAGTCTCTCATGCTCTGCCAGTGATGAGGGGCACAAGAAGCCATGAGGAAGCAGAGGCATGACACCTGACCCAAACTAGCTAAAGGGGTATTCCATATATGGAATAATTATACTATTATAATAGCACATCCTGTTCAGCATACAAACTTTGGGAAGTTTCCTGGGAGAGGCTGATTGATTCTTGGGTTGAGCTGGGTATCAGTCAGCAGGTGAGCAATTGTATTGTGCATCTCTTGTGTTTATTGTTGTTCTTTTTCCTTTCCCCTTTTGGTTTTACGTTCTCTCCCCCTATTATTTCCCTTACAATTATTATTATCATTAGTAGTAGTAGTATACTGTACTTAAGTTATTGGACTGTTCTTATCTCAACCCATGTGGTTTACATTCTTTCAATTCTCCTCCCCATCACACCCAGGGCACGGGTAAAGTTGGGGAGAGTAAATGAGTGGCTGCATGGTGCTGAGTTGCCAGCTGGGTTTAAATGACACATATAAGTCCAGAATCCTAGAAAATGAAATGGGTTCTCCAAGTCAAGGTACCTACCCTTTATGATTTTCAATTACTCCTAAGCACCATTTTTTGGGTTTGCTTTTTAAAAATCATTTACTATGCTCTACAGAAATACCTGCTGTTCCTTTCTGTTGTAAGGTCCCTGGGTCAAGAACAAATAGTATCTGTTTTAAAGATTTTATAATCTTTGCGATAATGATGAAAATAGAGAACTACCTTACTTTCTTAGTCTAGTTCATCCTTGGAAATCTCCTTCATCATTACCATCTAGGCTTAAACTTGATTAGCTTGTCAGATCTGATAGAATCAGAGCACAAATGAGTGTCACTGCCTTTCAAGGTGCACTGCATCACATTTTCATACTACTTAACAAGTTTGGTTTTGAATCCCTTGGACACTAGACTGTTAAAATGAGGGAAATGGTCAGAGATCAAATGTAGGTAAGCCTAAACACAGACAAGATGCTTGGTACTTAAGATCAACACCGCAAAATACAGCTGTGGCAGAGTAAAAGAAAAATAGAATTGAAGTATTATTTTAAACTGCAACATGAGAACAATGGCAATCTAAATTTGTTTTCTTTTGATGGCTGCATAGAATATGTGATCAAAAATAAAAAGGATTTGTATTAATTTTTTGAGCCAGAACAAATGAATAATGTAGCTATTGTTGGAGTTGTCAGGCAATAACAAAAGAAGTCCTCTTTGCTAAGGTGGCATATGAAGATGTCCTTCTAATAGATTCTCACACACAATGTTAGGAAAGAGAGTGCAATAACTGAAGTGTATCTAAAATTTTGAAATTGGAACAATATGATAGGTGATCACAGCTCCTATCAAAACAGCATACATTCACATTAACAAATACAGGGCTTTAATTGTAAATTATAATTATCAGTTGATTAGTTTTAGGATCTCCTACCTATTCAAATACACAGTTCCAAGGAAACATCGCTGTACCTGATTTTATTTTCCCCAGAGCAGTACATGATGTGTTATTTGATGCCCTTCAAAGGACACTATTAGCCAAGCTATAAAGTGTCTGATTTTATTAGCTTTGCTGGGTTTTATCAGTTTGTAAATGTGATATTTTCTCCATTTATTGTGCCTATGGGATGCAGAGATAGAGTGAGCTTCAACTTAATATGTTGCTGGAAGTTAGCAGTGGTCTTACTTTAGCGCTCTGCACTGTGATGCGATGACATTGAAGGTAGAGTCATGAAAACGCTAATGTCAGGGCCATTTATCAAGGCAGTTCCTCACTGCTATAAAACTCTGCTGTGACATTGAATTCAACAGTAAGTTTTTGTTTTAAATAAATCAAAGTGTTTCTTTGCTGTATAACTACCAATCCCCAGTAACAGAATAAGATGAACTTAATAATAAGAAAGTAGGTCAAACAGATGTTTGACAAAGTAGAGCATGTAAGTTGTTAGCATGGAATTGTGGGAGGCACAAGCTTTTTGGGAAGGTTTAGTTGTCATGACAATTATTTAAGTTTTGGAGGGTAATATACTGCACTGAAATCCAGTTTTCTTTGGTTCCCTTACAAATAGCACAATCATTTTCTGGGGTGATCAGCAAGAAATATCTTTTTTGCAATAGATTTCTAATGAAAATAAACCATGCCCTGGTATGAATGACCCACCTAGTACAGTTTAATGGCACATGTGGTATTTTCTCAAAGGCCTTTTAAGTATTTACCAGATGCAAATGGTCTTATGGTCTTAGAATGGACATTTTAAACACTAATGTCTCAAAGAGAAAAGTCTGCCTGAAATCATAAAATTGAATAGATTTAGAACAATTGCTAGAACCAAAGGGAAACCACAAATACAAAAATTATTCAAGATCTAAAAAGCAAGTTTCAATATACTGAGCTTTTATTACATTCATCACTGTGCAAAGCAGAAGAATATAAGCTGATGACTCCAGACAGGAATTATTACTGCTGTTGTTTTCTCATACTAGAGAGATATTTTTTTTTTTTTACCAACACCAAAGTCCCAAAACCAACAGAATATCTGCTTACTATCCCTAAAATATGTTGTTGAAGCTTGTTGCTATTACTAGCGTAATCTTGGAGTTCACAAGACTCCTTCACCAAGCCAAAGGAGATGGATAACATTAAGAGGAAAGGACATTAACTGTCAGAAATAAAGGAGTGAGGTACAGATTCAGATTCATTCATTCAGACTAGTAATTTGCAGATATAGTTCAGGGGTGAATGCACTTAGGAATTCTTTCAGTCTTTACTGGATAGTTTTAGAAATGAAAGACCCATAATGATATGGGTGGCATCCTCTGTTTTACCAGATTTTTACACCAAAATGCCACAGAATAATCTCAGATTTTAAAGCTTTGATATATTCTTCAAGCTTTGAAGATTTAGCATGTGCTCTGAAATCTGTTTAGGTTTGTTGTATGAATTTTTCATCATCCTTTATGTTGTACTGTCCTGGGTTCAGCTACAGCAGTCATTTTTTCTCCTTCTTAGTAGCTGGTGCAGTGCTGTGGTTTTGACTTTCAGTCTGGGAACAATGCTGATAACACCGATGTTTTTAGTTGTTGCTAAGTAATGTTTACTCTGACCAAGGACTTTCTCAGTCTCATGCTTTGCCAGAGAGGAGGGGAAGCCAGGAGGAAGCAGAGACAGGACACCTGACCCAAACTGGCCAAAGGGCTATTCCATACCACAGCACGTCATGCCCAGTGTATAAACTGGGGGGAGTTACTCGGAAGGCCCAGATCACTGCTCGGGTCGGGCTGGGTATCGGTCGGCGGGTGGTGAGCGGTTGTGTCCTTTTCCCTTGTTATTCCTCTTATCATTATTATTGGTAGCAGTAGTGGTTTGTATTATACCTTAGTTACTGGAGAGCTGTTATCTCAACCCGTGGGAGTTACATTCCTCCAATTCTCCTCCGCATCCCTCCGGGAGCGGGGGGAGGAAGGAAAAGGGGGGGAGTGAGCGAGCGGCTGAGTGGTTCCAAGTTGCCGGCTGGGCTTAAACCACGACATGTACATACATATATGTTGCATGCATACAAATTCTTATTATTATTCTTATTGTTTTATTATTATAATACATGCATAATAATAATGATGATGATGATAATGATAATGATAATTATTACTACTACTACTACTACTACTACTACTAAACAGCAATAATTAAAAAATCCCAACCCCTCCTCTTACTGTTGTTGTACCTTTTGGCAGCAGTGATACCTCTCTCAAGAATAATCTTTTCTAATCTGTTTCTCCAAGGAAAAGAAATCAGGAAGTTCCAGAAATCATAGAATTGTTGAGGTTTGAAGAAACCATGTCCATGTGGAGATGTGATCTATCTGATACATTTGAATCAGATGGATTCCCGCAACTACTTTAGGCAATCTGTTCAGTGTTTGATCACACTCCTAGTAAAAATGTAGTTTCTTGTGTTCAGGTGGAATTTCCTGTATTTTTAGTTGTGTCTGTTGCTTCTTGTTCTGTCAGTGGGCATTACTGAGAAAAGTCTGGATCCTGTGTCTTCATTTCCTTTGATCAGGTATTGGTAAGATCCCTTCTCTGATCCTCAGCTGCCATTTAGTAGGTTACAATGAAGCTTCCTAGGAGGGGATGCTACTTTTCCATAGAAATTTTACTTTTTGTTGTTATTTTGTTATTCTAAAAGCAACATTAAAGTCACCTTGATAAAGGGGTATGCTTGCACTTCTTTCCTGGAAAGCTGTAACATGCCATATGCTGGATACAGGAGTAAAAACTGTTTCAATTACAGAAAGCGTGAGGAGAGCTACTGTGTACCAAAATATTACTGGTGAGTATTTTGTCATCTGTGAGATCAGATATAATGTGGAATGTTATATGATAAAGTTTCTTCACACAAGCTAGAGGATGGATACTGTACAGGGTAAGCTTATGTCAAGTTTGGATTAAAAATGTGCATATAACTTCTTGTTTTATTGGGAAAGTATAAAAGCCCAATGGATGCCATAGTAATTACTTTTAAAACGATTTTCAATGGTTAATAAAGAAACTATGTAGCAATTTTCAAAGTAAAACACCATCATACATTTAAAACTAAAAACATTTTATTTAAAAGTCTCTAAATGAAAAGTTCTGAAGATTTATTTAGGAAGGTGAGAGATATTTCTAAACAAATTGTCACATCTTGATTTAATCAAGAAAAACTGTACAACTCTGTGGAAGTTTTATGAGTAATAAATCCAGTCCTGGCCGGGTTGTTTTACCATCTAAAAGGGAAAAGGCATGTTTTGTGGTCCAAGTTTTGCAGCCAAATGGTTTGTGTGTCCTGTAATTGGTAAGTGTAACATTTCCTCCTTCACCACCAATGGAGAACTATGTCAGAGTAATTCATACATGAACCACTTCTCCTTACAGAAACTTATCTTAGTGTCTTAGTAGCTTAGTTTAATTGCTAAATTCTCAGTAGGCTTTTGAATACATTTACAGTCTTTCTTCAAGAACTGGTCTGCATCACACAGTGGAGGGCCATTAAAGAGGTCCTGAAATAATTTTGTACAGTTTTGATTAAAGTCTCGATTTAGGCTAGCGATGTTGGTGTATCACTTCACTGTGACTACTTTACCACTATTCTCATTCAGGACAAGTTCAGGTATTCCTAAACTACACATTTTTTATTTCCAAATGGACTGAAAATATGGAAGGAGGAGACTGAAGAGCCACAAATTTGTTAGAAATAAAACAAGATTTTTCCTTTGTAAAGAAGTAAGCAATGCTGTATATTAGGTCATCTCTAAAATATAACCACAAAAATGGAAAGGAAAGAGTAAACATTAGAGTTAATAATGCTTATTATATGTCATTTTTATTGTGGTAATCTTCTTTTGCCACTTAAATTATCTGTAGTACAAAGCAATTCCACCACAGAGTTACCACACTTTCAGAATAGTATGAAACCAACATGATCAGTAGCTTATGCAGTAGATTATTGTGAAATCGCATAGCAATGTTTTAAATGTAATTAAAACCATGGAATATCAGGAACTCCAGTAGTGTTTCTGTCTATGACTGGATACCCAAAGCACACTGAAAAGATTATTGTTCCCACACCATTCCACCTCTGGAAGCTGCTTTTACAATCTGTAAGCTAACAAATGTTGATATTAGATGTTAATGTTTGCTGAGAATTAGTTTTTGCTTCAGTCAGTAAATGATGCAGCTGGATTGCCAAGGGTCAATCTTTGCAAAAACAAGGTCTGAGAGCAGTTCTGGGGACAGTGGTCTCTGATTAGGGACAGCATATTAAAGGCTCATGGACCTTGAACTCCAGGGTAGGGGATGAGGTATCTGGATCTGTGTGACATGCTCCTCTTCCTTTTTACCCTGCAGAATCCCTAAGTGACTCAAGGAATTTGTTGCCTGCCAGCTACAGATTTGCTGGTGGTAAAACATTATAATTAGCTAATATGCGATTGTAGATTTGTATAACTAACAGTGAGCAAAATGTTGGAAAAAATATTTAGGACACTTGGTTTAATTCCACCTAAGTGGCTGATTCATCCTTTTTTCTGTTAGTAGGAGAACAATAATACAATAATGGTTTGTTGAGGTTTCTTTTACTGCAGTCTGCTGTGCTCTAGTCTTCAGAATCTAAATGTGAATGAGTTTAAGGATATTGAAGAGTTAAGACATACAAATACACAAAACTGTAATTTGTGGAGACTAAATCTTGACTTTTAGTTATGATAATAATGTTTGTTTAGAAATCTATAAATTTTGTATAGCCCTTCTATGATTCATTATTCTGAGTATAATATTTGTTTGCTAATGGAAATGATAAACAATCATAGAGCAGAAGCATAGTCTAATTTAATTTATTTGCATTAAGAAAAAGAATCTTTATTAAGTTTTATTTTTAATACTTTTTCTTTTGCTATGTCTGTAGTTAAATCCTTTTGCTTGAGGCTATATTAGAAAGAATAATCCAACAGCCACACTACCAACCTACTTGATTAAAGTGCCATGAAACTGAAATTGTTTAACACTGTTCTAGCCCTAAGAAAAATCTGGGAGATATTTGTCTTTCGTACAGCTATATTTGTATTTTCTCAAGATCTGTCTGCCTTCATGTACAACTATCAAGCCTTCGTTCTTCTGCATTTCTTTCTAAAACCAATGCCAGACAATAGTTTTAGAGGAGGAAAAAAATTCAAGCTATCAAATTTCAAAATAAATTTTATGGGTGGTCCTCAGTAACCATTTAGGAGTTAATCATCAAAGTAGTCAGCTTGTGGTTGTTTTCCCTTGACATAAATAATACTTGGAAGGTTTATTTCAGTTTTCTGCCCACAGGCCTATCATTCTGCCACTGGCCGTTTGCCTTGATGTCTGTCATCTGGTTTTGATCTCTTCCCCATTAGTGTACAAAGTAGATCAAAACTAGGCAATAAGCCATTTGGATTCCGTAAGGTCAAATGTTTTCACCGCTAAGGATATGAAGGCAACTGCTTGCCAATAATTTTGACAAAATGTGAGAGATTTTAGAACAAGTGCATCTTCATCTGGATTTTAGCCATGAAAGCACACAACCTCCACTATAGTGTTGTAAAATTTGGAAACAGATACTTAACAGAAGGCTAACTTGAGATTATGAAGAGACAACTGCTTGGCTCATTATAAAGTCAAATGTGTTGTATGGCATTTGAGTGGACAGCAGAAACCCTGACATTAACACATGGCTCATTAGAAGTGAATTTGAGTTTGGCTTTTTCTTCACCTAAACAAAATAACTAATACACATAAGAAGTATACTGAAAATTCCTGTGCCACCTCTTAAATGCATAAATTCCTAATTTAAAATTAAAGAACTGTTTCATTTTGCAATTAAAACCATAGTTAAAAAAACGCAGGAATAGGAATGGTGTGACATGAGGAAAATCAAATACATATTCAAATCCCCTGTCACTGATGGTATGTGCACTGATTAGCTTTTTCCTTATCCATGATAGACACAATGCAGAACAGATATCATAGTGCATTGTAATGTAACGCTCAGTGCATTACAGGTAGTTAAGGGCTACTTACCATTTCTTGAACAAATTTTTTTTTATAACTTTGCTATTGTGATTTTCATTTTTCTGAAGCCTGACATCCTGGACTACGATGAAACAATAGCCACACAGGAATCAGTTGCAAAACTTTCACTGATTTCAGTAAGGCCAGAATGTCAACCAGGATTTTGCAATAATGTAAGGCTCTTTCAGCTAGTCAAACATGCCTCTGTGATGCTTTGAAAATACTTTTCTGGCGGAAGAGCAGTATAAGACATGTAAGTGGTAGTTAAATTTGTTTCACTGATGGAGGGTCCATTTTATAAAGGAAGGGAAATTCAGCCACTGAACATTATATACAGGCATAGGTTTACTACTTTCAGTAACAAGTACCTGTTGCCTATCAGAAGATAGCATGCATAATAAACAGAGTGAGTTATTTTCTCTTGTTGATAAGAAACATGCATAGCTATACCTCTTAAGTATTATTATGTTCTGATTAATTGTCATCAATAACTTTTTTGGCAGCCTGATATAATGTTACCTTTTATAGAATTGCAGAGGGTTGCTAAGGAGGAAACACTGACTACCTAAAATATTCCAGTGTATCCATGTCAATGATTCATTTAGAAGAATTTATCATAAATCTACTTAACCGCAACATTAAAAATTCTGAGGGATTTCTACCTGTAGTGAAGTTTTACCAGCATTTTTATTCTCTCTTGTTCACTAGTCTTGCTCATCTTGGTATTCAATGGCTGTGAAATACTGTGTCATTTTAAGATAGGAATTTTCTTGGATGGCAAATATTAACCTCTTTTAGTGAGTAATTTCTGATAAATGGTATTGACAGCTACTAATAAAGATGAGTGATAAAAAGAGAAATTGCAAATATTACAGATTAAAATAGAAATTAGCACTGCTACTAATAACAGCAAGTTTCTTCTGGCCTCAGCATGATATGAAGCAGGGGCTGTATTGCAGTTTATTCATTCATTAATTGATACAGAGTAGTGTGGACAAAGTAACTCATTGACCAAACCACACACATTATTCCTGAAAAATACCTACATGAAAGAAAATTTTCTTTGGCAAATGTAAGAGGGTAGCAAAGGAAACCTTGATATCAGCTTCCCAGATTATGAACTAAAAAGAGTAGCTCATGTTAGAGCTTTTTATTTAGTGCCAAACAGTAGCTTAATAGTTCCAAGATTTTACTGAGCTTTTGCTTTAAAGTGTATGAAGTCATCTCTAGTTAAATTGCAGATATCTCACAAAGTTTGACCTTTCTAAGGGAAGTAAAAGTGTAATACAAATTGCACCAAAAAATTGTACTGCTGTACAATTTAAAATTTAGGATCAGCTTTCAAAAATATTTTACTTCTTTCAGTGCTGTATAGGAACAATCAATGACTTGAATTACTTTATCCATGTCCCATAAAAAGATGAATCCCATTGCAAGTAGCAAATGGAATTCTTACTAAGAATTAGAATTACTATGGAAGAATTAAACTTTTCATGGAAAGTGAATTAGCAATTTCTCATCACGTAAGAATAAAGTTTAAATTTATCAAAATATATGTTTTTTAGTTTCTCTTTTTGAAGTGCAATCTTCTCTGCTCAGAAAAATAAGGATGAAAATAAATGAAATTAATTCAAATATTTCCCTCTAAGTCTCTATTTATGAGATTAAGTATTTTATCCCAGTAGTTCTTAGAATTTTCTCATTGGTAATGCTTTTTAGTGCAGTAATTTTCCCTTCATGGTAATACATGGTTTCTGAACAAGTAGTGTTTCACTTGGCACTTCCAATGTTGAAAAAAATGCTGTTATATATTCCTTAAATGTCATACATGTCTCTTTTATATCTTTAGTCACCTTTTTAATAAGTAAATTTGATTTCTTCTAATTTTAAGATGACAAAATTGATTAGAAATTCCATATTATCCTTAGAATAAGGAAGTAGAAATCCTAAACTTCTGTTGGAAATATGAAAATATTTCCTCTTTATTATCTGTACTTATTAAATTGTTGCAAGTAAAATCAATTAAAAGTAACCTTAGAAAATTTTCACTTAGGTATTATTTAATGGATGAATTTTAGAAATTATTACACAGCTCCTAGATAATTAATTTGCCTACTATTTGATCTTTAATCAATATTTTATATTTTTTGCAGCATTTATTTCTAATAGTGCCCTGCAGTTTCTTCACTTCATTTAGTTTCCACTTTATTTTCAAGATACAAAAACAAAGCAGACATTTCCATGGCTGAGAAAAACCCAGGAACAATTAAGTGTGCCTAAGAGGAAACCAGTTTATCAACCCAATAAAACTCCAAATTTATAGTATGATATTATGGAATATAGATGTAAAACATTAAGGATAGCTTGACATTAGGCTGTTCTGTTTCTGCAGTGCTGCTGTTCAGGCAACTACATGCACAAACTGTTTTACTGCAAGATGAAAAAAATAAACCTTTTTCAGCAACTCTAATGCAGTTTAGAGACAACACATAATGATTGGAATGAAATAAAGTAACCAATAATATTTATTAGAAGTACAGAATATGTGGTAAACTTGGCTGGCAAAGGAGGTGCCAAACATAGTGCATTTTTCACTAGAATTATTTATTTGTCTACTTTCTATTCTTTCTCTTAGGAAGAAAAAGAAGTAGAAAAAAGAATGTAACTGTGAGCACAATTTGAAATACAAGTTTCCATTAGGCTTTAAAAAAGCCCATCAACCTGTAGATTTTACTCATCTCTAAATTTATTGCTATAGTTCATTAAATTTCAGAACATTTATAACAAATGCAAAAATGCAAATGTACACAGTAAAAATGTAATTGAGATGACATAATCTATTGCTTTGGTAGCATAAATACTTTGAAATACTTTTAAACAATAAGACATGACAAGCAAGTAGTGCTGATATAACCATCAGCACAATTTGGGGGTAGAGTCCGACATAAGCCAAAGTAAAGTGTCTCCAGTTTCCCAAGATACCCACCAAAACACATGTCATATCATAATACAAAGCTCAAAAAAAATGTATTTACCACTTTAAAATAGCACACTATTAAATGGTAATAAGATCTGATCTTGAGTTAATACAAATTACTGTAGCTTAAGAGAAGTCAGTGGAACTATACCACTCAGACCAGTTCAGTCTGATCCCCAGTACACAAAGATCTAGTAATACTAAGCATTCAGTTTGAACTGGTTGGGGTGAAAGGGCAGAGTATACTGTATGGCAATTGTGGTGTGCTGGTTTTCTTTCCTTTCTCAGCAGTTATTTTTATTCCACCTAACAGCATCGTACTAGCTAATTTTACAAAATGGGACAAAAGCTTCTTGTCTCACTCAGGGATAGATTAAAAAAAAAGATTAGTCCTGTTCAAACTGATGTAACTTTTTTCCTATAAAATATTTTAGGGAAAGTCTAGCACAAAAGAATGACGGATGAGATCCACACGTCTCAGTTTGGCTAACTCTAACTACAAGTGAAAAAAAGGAATGACAACAGTTGATATCTTTCAGCTGATTTCTAAAATGTGTTGGACAGAGGTATCTCAGAAATATAAAGAGACACTGTGGAGATCACTCCAAAAGGATGCCCAGAAAAAATGAATTTTATGTATTCTGTTGTCTCGTTTCTTGTGATGTAGTAATCTACTGTGAAAATAGGAATATAATAAGGTATAGGCCATCAGGAAATATGTACTGGTGTTTGGCTAGGGACACATTTGCTCTAGTAGCTTTCAGTTTTCAGCCTGAGGACACTGTGTATGTTAGCAGCCATTTCATTATAGTTCATGAACAGATCACATTAAAACTAGTCATAAGAAATCATTGCATTTGTATGCCAGCCTAGCTGAGACCTACAGTACCTCCTATGATTTAAAAAGGAGCTAATTCAAAGAATCAGAATTGCATTTAAGCCATCTGTAAGGTCAATTACACAGTTTTAGGAAGAGAAATGTTTATGAAGTGAGGAAATAGCAAGGAAAATGCAGTTGTACTAAAATGGATGGAAAGTGTCTATTTAATGTTTGTGGGGTTATGAAAAAGTGTTCACTATTGCATTTTGCACATAGCTTGATTCAGAGAACAGTTATGGAATCAAACTCCTTAATGTCACTTAGTTTATAAAGCCCTCTTAGGTTTTGTCATAGCATTGTGAGTTTTTTCTGTATCTCCTCTGGCTACACATACGAAATTCAAGGTACCTAAGAAGTTCAGTGCGACAAAGTGCTGCTTATTTATACAGCAGTTCACAGGAGACTTTTAAAGGGAAGAATTATTCTCCTAGTTACCTCTGCAGGAGGATCAAGTCCTTTTTAGCTAAGCTGCAAACAGACAGCCTTTAACATATGCCTAAAATGACAAAATTTTTTTAGGACTGGTAAAGATTCTCCATATTTTTCCATTAGAAACGGGTCCTTATGAGTAGATATTCAAAAAGATGCAAAATAATTTTCTATTCCAATTTAATTTCAAGTTTTTATATTCTCCATGTTATGTTCTGACTGTAACAGAAACATTATTTTCAAGCTTATTTTCAAAGCATGTTATGGGATTTAACCACAGAGCTTATAATCAAATTAATGAAAAATGTGTATCTAAAACACCTAGAGTGCTTGAAAATATCTCACTAAGAAAGATTTTTTTGAGCTGGTGTAAGTACTGGCTATATTATTTAAGAAGAAATTCATTAATAGTTCTGCTTTCTGGGATAATTTATGTATGTTTGGCTCTATATTAAACATCTATTGACACGTAGGAGTTGATGCACTTCATGGCCTCATTGACCTATAGATCATACCAACTGTTTATGTTACAGAGTAATAAGAATATTCGTGCTTTACAATTTATGGCTGCAGACAATTCAGAATTAAAGGTCTTTATCCTTAAATTAGAGAACTACAGTATTTGCAAGATACAAAATGAACCAAGTACAGATTCTATAAATCTATCAGCTCTACTTTCTGTAAGTTCACTGCTCAACACAGTGAAGGATAAAGTGTCACAATCACCACTCTGCATAAACTCTTCAGTGACATATAGCAGGTTACTAAGCTCGAGAGAACTGAGAGTGCATACTGCTCATTACACCAGTATGGAGACTGTAGGTGATAGTAAGGGAAGTTTTGCTTTTATTGCCTTGGTGCATCTAATATCAGTTCTTGGTGCACATACCTAATAGGTCATCTGAACACAAACTTAACATCAGTGAAGTTTCCACCTGAATGGCCTGTATTAGTGTATGTCGTGGTTCAAGCCCAGCCAGCAACTTGGAACCACACAGCCGCTCACTCACTCCCCCGTCTCTTCCTTCCTCCACCCACTCCCGGCGGGCTGGGGAGGAGAATCGGAGGAATGTAACTCCCACAGGTTGAGATAACAGCACTCCAGTAACTAAGGTATAATACAAACCACTACTGCTACCAATAATAATGATAAGAGGAATAACAAGGGGAGAGGACACAACCGCTCACCACCCGCCGACCGATACCCAGCCCGACCCGAGCAGTGATCTGGGCCTTCCGGGTAACTCCCCCCCTTTATATACTGGGCATGACGTGCTGTGGTATGGAATAGCCCTTTGGCCAGTTTGGGTCAGGTGTCCTGTCTCTGCTTCCTCCTGGCTTCCCCTCCTCCTTGGCAGAGCATGAGACTGAGAAAGTCCTTGGTCGGAGTAAACATTACTTAGCAACAACTAAAAACATTGGTGTTATCAGCATTGTTCCCAGACTGAAAGTCAAAACCACAGCACTGCACCAGCTACTAAGAAGGAGAAAAAATGACTGCTATAGCTGAACCCAGGACAGTGTACAACAAATACTCCAATTTTTTTAAAATTCTGCTTATTCTTAGTACAACATCATTAAGAGGGGTTTGGCCTACTGAATAACAGAACTTATAGACAGATTTTTAAAGTGTCATAGAACAATTCAAGTCCAAGACCAAGTATTTGATATAAGACTTCTCTTTATACCTGGCAACTTAGGGGATCCGGAGATACGGGTTGCGTTAATTTCTGACTTCTTTAGGAGTTAAGGATTCTGGCCAGAATTCATAACTGACAGGATGGAGTGATTAAGACTCCTACAGCATTAAATTATCATTTTCTCATTGCAGATTTTTATTTGACAAAACATTTTGAATTTGTACTATGCTTCTTCATTTACCACATACATTTCCTCCTGCTACTGATAAGTGTTTCCATGAGTCATTCCACTGCATTAGCAGGGAAGCTGACACCTCAAAGGTGACCTTATTGGCCCACTATGGTCGTGTAGCTAGTCACAGTGTCAGGCTATGAAGGGAATCTATTGCTATAATGAGTGCACCAGGGATCCTACTGCTTGACGGTAAATGGATACAGCTTCTGAAACAGTGTCTAGGCTATAGTCAGAAGGGAGGACTCCTATTAAAATTAATAGCCTTCTTGCTCTTTTTTTTTATCAATGTATTATTGAAATGGTGTTCTTTCAAGGTTGCACAGCTGGTTTAATGCTGATTATGTTTTAAGCCAGAGTGGATAATTAAATAGGATAGAAATGAGTGTAGAGTTATTCATGACAGAAAAGATGCCAAGAACTGTACAACAAAGGCATCTTGCTGATAAAATAGAAAGACTAAAGATAAATTTACTGCAAAACTATTAGTTTATGGGCTTTCTTTGTTCTTCTGTAGAATAAATCAGGTCTATTAAAACATTTTAATTTTTAAACATGTTAAAACAAGTCTCCAATTTACCTGTTGCAGAAACCCTTACATGAAGACAGCGAAGAAAAAGCAAAATGGCATGAGCTCCCTAAATTTTATGTATTTAAAGCTACAACAAACACAAGACAATATATCCTAGACCATACAGTAAGCAAGCACAAGAATTCTGAAAAACATGACATAATTTAAAAGTCTATACACTAGACTGCAATGTTTCATGTTATAATGTATAATGTTTCACTTCATTAATCGGTTCATTTCAGAGAGTGGGGGTTTTTGGTATGTGCTGAGTGCTGATTAAGTCTCATTAGCATATAACTGTATTTCTTCTTCTTGTTGATGGTGTATCTGCAGTAATATTTGAACACGTAAGTCCTGTGAGTTTGATCTGGAAAACTTACTCGTTCGGTTTCTAACACAGCCTTTTGGAAGTGGTAAGAAGCTAATTTTGATTTCACTGGAATATTACTCAGAGGCATTAAGAAGTATTACCCCAAATTTTTTTCCTATTAAATATATTCTGGTTCCTCTGTTTTCACATTAAAGGAAAATCCATAGCAAATTGCCCCTTTTTTTTTTTTTAATCAAAAAATGAGCTGTTTAGATGGTTTGTTGCCATTTCAGAAGGGGTGATGGGAGCCCACTATATATGCACAAACTAAGGTGATGGCATGTGGATCTACAAAATAACCTGAAACAAGCTTTTTCAAAATTAATGATACAAATGACCTGATATAAATTATATTATATTACATTATATTTCTGTGAGTGAGTGACAGAACATAGAGATCACTATCCTGTAAGTATCTGTGGCCACTACATTTTGTGGACACAAAAATATGGAATCAGTGGTGCACTGCAGTAAACATCTTAGGTCATTTCATTTTATCAGATGAGGTGTGAGAAATGAGCAATGTAAGATCAACGTATAGAAAATATTGTTTCACAGCAGAGAGCAGACAGACAAAATTATGCTTTTTAAAAAGCAATTTTTATAGCTTATATAATAGTCTAAAAACAAAATTGATTCTACAATATATTGGTGAGCATCCTACTGGTTGTTCACTCTGTCATAATATATACAATTTCATTGCTCTAATATCACTGCATCAGCTTTTCTAAGGCACTGCATAGCAGACACAATTAAGAATAAACTAATGTCCTCAGACTCTACTTCTCCAGTCTCAGAGTTCTCTTCTAAGGAAAAACAGGATTTTAGATACATTATTAAGCATATTTTCTGAGTCTTCATGTAAGATTTCACATCCATTACCAATTTTCAAGGGGCTGAAAATTATTTTACCTGAACTTTAACCATTTAATTTCTGCAGTTGTTTGCCTTACAGCTTTAACTCTCAGGAGGGAAAAAAAATCCAACCAACAAACTTATCAAGAAATTTTTCTAGAATAATCTAGGATAGAATAAACTAGTATGGAGTAGAATTGAGATTTATTAGATCTAGAGTTAGAGCACAATTGACTTTCATTCTTCTTCCTAGAGTTTATCATTCCTGGGAAAGGTTCAGACTTGACATTAGGAAAAAATTCTTTACCATGAGAAAGCAGATATGACACCTATGACCTCCTCTTACCTTGAAAGACAGTTACCCTGTTAAAGAAAAAAAAAAAAAAAAAAGACATAGTAAAGTATACTTGAAGTACAGCTGAGATGTAGCAGACACTAAACCTGTGAAGAAAGAGCAACCAGCAATTTTTAAAATTTAGGGGCAACACCAAAATCTGAGGATTTCCAAGCACTTTTCAGAGGAAGTTTAGAAATAAAACATGCTAGATACTAGAGCAAATTATAATTAAAAGGAGAGGTAGAGTGAATACAAAAAGGGAAATAACAGGAACTAGCACAGCTGAAGATTCTGGTATGTCTGACATTATAATAGCTCATAAACCGAAAAAACCAAAAACAATTGAAATAACACTCAGAAAAGTAAAAACTTATTGGAGGACATATTAAGAACATTCTAATATGTAAGCCATAATTTTATTTAGGGTCTGTGGGTTAAATGGAAAAATTATGAATATTGACAGTGATAATGAGAGAAAGGAAGAACATCACCTAAGAGTAAAGAAAAAAAGGAACTAAAATAATTTCCTTTCAGATAAAAAACCCAACCAAAAAACAAACAACCAAAACCCAAACAAATCCCAAACAAAAGAGACTGCAGGGAACTTAATATATATTTTCAGATATATATGGCTTGATTTAGCTGCCTTTTGGTGACTTAACCTTTTTCTGTTGTTATTCTGTTTCAATTAATATTTTAATAAAATGTATAGAATATGATGAAACACAAGTCAATATTTACTGGTTCCAAATTGTTTGTTTGTTTATATGGAAAGAAAAATAAATACAAAAAAGATGGGGTTTTTTTCAATGTATCCATTGAGGACAGACATAATCAGCTTAACTTGCAGATTAAAAGGTTTAGTTTAGATATTGAAACAATACTTTCTTACTGTAAAAGAAATTAAGCACCAGAATTAGACTTTCAAAAATATAAAATCTATATTTGCTTAAAAAGAATTAATAAGACTATCACAAAACAGAACATTTTTTTTTTCATGGAAAGATTTGAGTCAAGTCATATTTCAGTTTGGTACCTGAACTGTGACTGCTATACATAGCTTGATCTATTAATCTGCTGGAGTCAACAAGCCCTATCACATACCAACAAACATTTGCTTCTGGTCTGTACAGAAGATTTTCTCTGAACTACTCAAAGGTTACAAAAGAAAGAGAAACTACTCTCCAGTGTCTGGCAGATTTTGTCCATCCCTTACATCCTTCAGGGGAAATAACAGCTTTGGGCAGGAGGCCGAGAGTCAAGACAGTGGCTGGGGTTCAGCACTAGCTGATAGAATGGAAAGGTATGGAACTAGGGCACAGTGTACTTATGGTGACTGAACTAGTTTGTAATGAAGATGGTCATATAATTAATTGTAGATCTTCAATAAACAACTGTGGGGTTTATGCATAAATCATATTCACGATACTGCATAATATTATGTTGTTCCTTATTCTTTCCCTGATCCTGATATGTCACAGGTATGTGAAGAAGGATGTGAACTCTGCCTCCAACGTACACATGTTCTTGGAAAAGAAATAGGGATAACAAAGCTGAAACAGTGTTTCAGGAATCATCTGTGACTGGAAGAACTGGAAAGCTGACAGATAGTAACCATATCTTGAGTTATATCAGCTGAAGAAAACGCAGTAGCCCCAAACACTAGTACTCTTTTGGACTTGGAAGCAGTGTGCTGAATTACGACAGCGCTTCTCCAGTAGCTAACATACACAGTTTAACAACAGAACTAATTAATTGAGGTATAATCCCACAGTTCTACAATTTCCAGTTCCAGAAAATTATCTGTTTGGAAGTGGCCCAGGTATCTCCAAATCACAGTATGGCATTCTTACATATAGCTACACCTACAGAGCTTCTCTGTCAAACTTGTATGGCCATATCTGAACTATATTTTTCTATGGATACCATTAAAATCCAATTCAGATTTTTCCATCATAAAATGCAAAGCTCATACTGCAGCCAATGAGGACTTCCAACAATAGAATCCAATTACAGCTTGTGACATTTTCTGCACAAAACCTATATATTTATTTCCTCTAACCCAGGCTGTAAAATAACAAACCCCCTGAAATAAGTATTAGGAAACTCTGATAGCTTTTAGTTAAGCTTTAATAATACATTTCAGCATCCCAAAATTTGATTATTATTTATTCATTTTGTTTTGTTATTCTGGAAAATTAATAAAATATTCTTAGTTTTATGTCTTACTTAACTAGTGTGTTCTGGTATTCTGTGAAATTCTGAAGAGTATATCTCCTATATCTGAATATCTGAAGAGTAAATCTCTATGCACCCAAGAAAGAATCCAATCAACATCATTAGTATTCACCTCCTGTTTTGATAACTTGCCAAGTGTTTTAGCAATAGATTGCACAAATACTTTAAAGTGTGGGAAATCTACAGTAATATATACACATATGCAATACAAAATTCAAAATAACTGATTGGATACCTCCTTAGATTAGATTTAAGGTTTTCTTCACTGATACAGAAAGAAGGCATAACTGATGTAGTATAGCAACATTAAGGAACAGCCTTATTGCTATGGAGAAACCTGAAGTTTCTGAATACTTTATTATATTGCAGGGAGATGAGTTTTATCCTAAGAGAGCTGGCAACTGTGGAAAAGAATCTACGTGTGCAGCATTTCAAATCTACATAGAAGTAAATTTCTGTGTCTGCTTTGTTTAGCTGCAGCTCACATTGAAGTCCTTGTTTCAAAAAGCGCTTCCACACACACTTTACCCAGCTGTAGATGCAGAAGTGGAACTAAGTCACCTCTGCTTTTGAGGTTCCTTTCTGTTATGTATGTAGTGTAAATAGTGGGAGGAAACAACAGCAGATGTCACGTAGCTCGAATGGGATTGCCTGTGTTTGTAACAGTGATTTTCACCTTGTAGATTTACGTGGTGTTTCTTTTGTTCATACACTAAATACTGTCATCGAGGGAAGTAAGCATAAATTCTTTTCCTTTCAGTGGGAGTTCAATACATTTAACCTGAGAATATAAAGTAATACTCCATATCACATGGTATATAAGAAGCATTTTCAACCTCTAGGAAAATGCAGCCACCTCTGGGATTCAATATCACAGCTGTTCAGTAGTTTCAGATAGTATTCCTCTCCTATTATGGAAAATTTAGAGATTACTACAATTTATTAGAAACCTCAGAATAAACTTTAGGCTAAAAAAATACAATAATTCTACTTTGCTCCCTGAATTTCAGTATGTGGAAAAGATGGGATAACCATGGACAACTGAATTTCCAAAACCAGTCAGATCTTTGTCTTTTATGTTTTTCTCAATGAACAAGTAACTATTCTTAAACATTAAAAAATATAATTTATGTTAATATTTATTATATACTGATTATACAAAAAATACTACTATCTATTAATAATAAATGTATTACTATGAATTTTGGTCCAGTTTACCTCCAAACAAAAAACCTACAGATGAAAAATAGGGAACTTACTATAAAAAGAAACAAAAAGCACACTAAAACGTAACTAAACCCGTAATCTATAAAAATAATGTTAATAGTAATATATTATTCTGTAATTGCACTAGGGAAAGGAAAGTTTGTTCAACCATGATGTAGCAAAACAAGTCCAAAAATTTCTATTGCTAACATTAAGAGAGGAAAAGACAGTTATATTTTTGGGTCAGCAGATGTTATTCTCCCTGGGTTAAAAATGTTATCTCCTTTCTCAGTAAGAAGTATTTTTGTTAGATCCCTTTTAACTTGCAGAATGAAAATTTTGAAAGGAATTTTAGTCAAGTGTGAATATCATCAATGCAATCATTAATGAAGCCTTAACTTCAGGGCCCATGATTCCTCCTGTTACACTTATTCATTGCATATAGTACTTTTCACATGTACACACCTGGAGAGAGTTAATTTACTACTGGTTTGAAAACAGATGTGCCAAACATTCAATTTTAATCTCCAAGATGATTGAGTTCAGAAATGCAAACAAAAGAAACCTCTCTTTATTCATACATGGCGTATGAGTGCAAAGTCCATTTTTTAATGAGAATTCAAGTTTCCAAAGACAAAAGTTTTTCAGTAACTGAAATGGCTGAAGGATGGGATCATGCTGAGAAAAAAGATTCTATAGTGGGAAACGGCTAATGATTATTCTTCTCACGTGTTTGTAAGGTGCTTCTCTGTATGTGCCTTTCTGTATGATATATGAACTATTTGTAAAAACTCAGAGTCTGAAATTCACTTCTTAATTCTTTCAAATCCATAAGCCAGACTCGATAGCGTGCAGAGTAAGTTTGGTTTTCACTAGTAAATACTTGTTTGAGTAAAGATACAAAGGCCATAGAAGTCTAAATGTCCTGCACTTTGTGAGTTTAACTGAACCACAATGATACACTAAAATTGTATCTTTGAGGCTTTAGAAATGATCGTTGACTCACATTGGTATTAAACTCATTAAACATGTCTTTTGGGGAAAAAGCAACTTCAAAACTGTACTGGGTTCAGCTACAGCAGTCATTTTTTCTCCTTCTTAGTAGCTGGTGCAGTGCTGTGTTTCTTGACTTTCAGTCTGGGAACAATGCTGATAACACCGATGTTTTTAGTTGTTGCTAAGGAATGTTTACTCTGACCAAGGACTTTCTCAGTCTCATGCTCTGCCAGGGAGGAGAGGAAGCCAGGAGGAAGCAGAGACAGGACACCTGACCCAAACTGGCCAAAGGGGTATTCCATACCACAGCACGTCATGCCCAGTATATAAACTGGGGGGAGTTACCCGGAAGGCCCAGATCGCTGCTCGGGTCGGGCTGGGTATCAGTCGGCGGGTGGTGAGCAGTTTGTGTCCTCTCCCCTTGTTATTCCTCTTATCATTATTATTGGTAGCAGTAGTGGTTTGTATTATACCTTAGTTACTGGAGTGCTGTTATCTCAACCCATGGGAGTTACATTCCTCTGATTCTCCTCCCCATCCCTCTGGGAGCGGGGAGAGGAAGGAAGAGGGGGCGGGGAGTGAGCGAGCAGCTGTGTGGTTCCAAGTTGCCGGCTGGGCTTAAACCACGACAGTTTTTTTGGCGCCCAACGTGGGGCACGAAGAGTTGAGATAACAACAGATCTGACCAGAGTGTGTTTAATCATACTTGTGATAAGCATTTCTTTTTTCGGATTAATATTCTTTCATCATAATGCTGATTTATTGGCTCTCGGAGTTGTTACACCTGATCTCAGAGTTTCAGCATGTCGTACCTTACTTACAGCTACTATTTGCTGTTCTAGTGTTCATCGGCTGGGGGGCCTGGGCTAAGATTATTGTTTCACTGTACT
>NW_009910030.1:0-239 GCF_000696875.1 Nestor notabilis
CAGTGTGAGCACTGGATCACCCTTGGGTCTTGTGCACCCCCGGCTCCCCCTGCGCTGGTCTCATGGCGCGGTGCGCTTGGCCCCCAGTGCAGCGTGGTTCTCTTCACTGCCTGAGTCCTCTTGCCTCTGCTGTAGGCGCATGGCTGTGTCTGTCTGTCCTCCTCCCACTGCCCTTCACTGTGTGTGCGGGCTCCCTGTGGGTGCATGGTTTGAGCTTGTGGATGCACATTCATGCAGAC
>NW_009910030.1:285-999 GCF_000696875.1 Nestor notabilis
GTGCAGTGCTCCTGCTGCTCTTGCTGTCACAAGTAGCATGTGGAAGTGGCCCAGGGTGCGTTGGGAATCTGTGGGGTCTTCCCCGCTGCTGTGAGGGTGAGGTGGTTGGTCACTCCTGGGGCCCAGAGCCCACAGCAGCCCTCCCAGCTCCTTCGCGGTGCCACTTTGTGCAGCTCAGCTCCCGCTTGCCGTGCTCCGCACAGCCAGTACCATCTATGCCACTGCCACTTGTTCCAGGCAGGGCACTTATTGGTGTCCTCTCGCTGTCTCTCTGACACCCCCAAAACTCACCTTGTGGCATTGGGGCAGGATGGGTGTGTGTCAACAAGCACAGGGTGCAGAAGGGGCTGGGTCTCCCATTACCTGGGTTTTCCTTGGCTGTGCCTGCTAACCTCGTCTCTGTCTCTCCCTGTATGTCTCCAGGATCTCACCTCAACACCAAACCACTGAACTCCACACACGTTCTGACACATACCTGAGGAGGGAGGAGAGGAGAACAGAGAGTGGAGGGGAGCAGGGCTGGCTGTACATGTTTCTATAGGCTAATGGCATGATTTCTGTATGAGACATACTTACCGTCCTATCCGCATGACTGACTGACTGCAAGACGCATGAGCTACAGTACTTAAAGGGACGGAGGGGCCTCCGTCCCTGCCCCGCTGCTGCCAGAGCCCAGAGGCCGCAGCACGCAACCCGGCCCACCCAGCACGTGCC
>NW_009910030.1:1030-2000 GCF_000696875.1 Nestor notabilis
GAGGAAGCAGCACGCACCCAGGGCATCCTCTCAGCTCCTCTGGGAGGCAAGAGCTGGACCGACAGAAACCGAGAGGTGTGTAAATGCATCCCTGTGCCCGTGCTCCAGCTGCAAGAGGGAAGCTGGGGCAGCACGGAGCCGCTCACCACGAGGAGAGGGGCTTCCCCCCCCCGCCGCCCGTGCTGCCTCTGCTGGACTCGCTTCTCATCCCGCTCAGTGAGTGCTGGGTTCGGGGGGAGCGGGTGCCGGGGTGTGTGAGCAGAGGGGTGCAGGGAGCAGCAACTGCCCTGGGCAGAGGGGCTGGTGCAGGGCTGCCCTTCCGCTCCGCAGCACATGCAACGTCTCCCGCCAGGGCAGGGCTCTGGGCTGAGCACTGAGCTCGTTGCTTGTGTTGAAAGTGTAAACTGTACAGCAATCAGCCTTGTGTATTTGAACCAATAAATACTATGCAAACCCCTAGGGACACTCTAGCAGTATGTACAAAGCACTAGCAGCTCTGCTCCCAAATACCTCTTCAGGCTGCAGAACAGGCAGAACCTTTGGAGTACTTGAGCAGCTCTGGTGAATGGAGCGGGGAAGCAGTAGAAGGGCTGCAGACTGCCCCGTGGCCCTCAGCTGAGCCTGGCCCCTTCCTGGCCTCACAGAGGGGCCCACGGGTGCAGTCCCGTGGGCTTGCCCATGGTGCAAGCCCCAGTTTGTGTTGGTGAAGCTGTAGGACTGAGCTGAGGTGCTTTTGGGCCCCAGGGAGGATGTGTAGTGAGACAGAGCAGGGGACGCTTGTGCCACATACAGGGTTGTGCCTAGCTCTACTCAGCACAATATCTGCTCAGGAGATGAGCCAGGAGCTGCACTATGCACCCTGTGCAAGGGCTTTGCAGGGACCCCCAAGCCCAGTGACCCTGGGGATGGTCCTAGGAGGGTCAGCAAGCCCGGAGGCATGGGGGGCTGCTCCCCTGGGAGCTGCAGCAGC
>NW_009910030.1:2061-2336 GCF_000696875.1 Nestor notabilis
TGGGCAGAGCCCCCCAAGCAGCTCCGATGGGTGCAGCAGGTTGAGTCTGCCGCAATACTCGATCCCAGGAAGCAGATGGTGGCAGTAGGTCCCTTGTCCCCAGCTCTGTCCTTTACCTGGCCGACTGGGGGCCTGGCCTTTGGAGCACAGGGGTGTGGGAACCCCTTGCTCTTTCCCCTGGAGGTGGCTGTGGGGCCCGAGTTTGCTCTCTGTGGCCATGTGCAGAAGGAGCCCACCTCCAGCGACAGGCCCTGGCAGGGCAGCCCTGTGTCTGC
>NW_009910030.1:2354-2664 GCF_000696875.1 Nestor notabilis
AGCCGAACTGCAGCAAAGCAAATGACCCAGCTTAGCCTCGGAGAGCAAAGCAGCCCCTTCCCCACCCCGAAGTTGAGCCATAAGGCACAGACTCTCCACCCATCGCCCTTGCTGTGTCCAGTGACCTCTCTAGACCCACTGCAGCAGCTGACTCCGTAGCATCACCGTAGAGTTGTGTGTGGGTCCTGTGCTTTGGCCTCGTAGACGCCTTAGGGAATGTGCTGTGCTGCAACCGTGCCAGACCCCTGCAGTGACATTGCTTTGCGCTCAGATTGCTTGTAGGGCTGGTAGGGGGAGGCTGCGCCCGACA
>NW_009910030.1:2746-2955 GCF_000696875.1 Nestor notabilis
TGTTATGGAAACGAGCCTTTTGGATCTCCCTGTCTTAGCCCCTGATGTATAGATCATTCCCTATACACCAGCTACCGGACTATGGATTAATAAAGAAACCGACACACACCTGGTCTCGGCTCTTGCTTTTCCGAGCGTGTGCGGGGAGGACCGGGGCCGGGAGGTGGCGGGGATCCCTCTGCCGTGCCCCGCCGGGGGGCGGGCAGTGG
>NW_009910031.1:0-533 GCF_000696875.1 Nestor notabilis
AGGCTCCCGCCTGTTGCTCGGTGCCGAGCACACGTGCACGTTATGTGTCCGGACACCCGCTCTGCGCCTCCTGGGTGGTGCGTGTGAGGGAAAGCCAACCCCCACCCTGCCTGCGCCCCTCCTGCAGCCCTGAGGCAGCCTTCGTGCTCCCGAGAGCATCCGTTTACCCTGAAAGGATAATGAAGCGGTGCAACCCCAGGGGACGAGCTCCTTGTTCAGAAGCGTTTCCAGACGGGCTTTAGCAGCGATTCAGTTGCCACCAGGAGGAAAACCATAACCCCCACCTCCCTTCCCAGCCTGCAGCAGTTCGAATTGAATTGCCTCGACCGTGGTGGTGACCACATCCAGCAGAGCATCCTCATCCCACAGAGCATCCTCATCCCACAGAGCATCCTCATCCCACAGGGCATCCTCATCCCACAGGGCATCCTCATCCCGCAGAGCATCCTCATCCCACAGGGCATCCTCATCCCACAGCGCATCCTCATCCCGCAGCGCATCCTCATCCCACAGGGCATCCTCATACCACAGAG
>NW_009910031.1:897-4764 GCF_000696875.1 Nestor notabilis
CAGTGCATCCTCATCCCACAGTGCATCCTTATCCCGCAGTGCATCCTCATCCCGCAGTGCATCCTCATCCCGTTGCACATCCTCATGCAGGTTGCCATAGTGACAGCAGGCACTGCAGAGGGATGCCAGGATTTGGGAGGATGAGGAGGGGGCGGTGGGACTGCTGCCCAGGAGACACTGGATGTGAAGGGGGGTTGTGAACAGCACAGCCTCCTGAGGGAGGTGGAGAGACTGAAGAGAGAGCGAGATGCAATGGAGGGATGACAAAGATGTGGGGAGGTAGTTTAGGGTACCCAAGCAGCACAGCAAAGGATGTTGTTGAAAACTGTGCATATAGAAGGGGATGATCCACCACAAGGAAGCTTAGAAATCTCAGTGTGACATCTCTCCCCTTTGAGAGCTCTCTGGTCCCTGTCCTGAAGGGACTTCTTTCTTGTCTGCAGACACAAACATAGCCTCTGGTCCAGAGGTCTGACTCGCGTGTGGGGAAATGAACCTTTAAATTGGTCTATTACAGTAAATTACTGGTAGAAGCCAACAGAAGGTAGAGATAAGAAGAAGGAAAAAAGTCAATGTAGGTCTTCTGTTATCTCTAAATGACTCTCTTCAGGTTGTTTCTGGTACAGAAGAAGAGTCTGGCTGCTGACAGAGTGGGGAAATCAGGCATAATAGATGACTCAAACACATCATTCCACATCTCGGGAGAGCTGACAAGGGTTTCTCCTGCAGCGAATTTGCACCCGAGAGTCAGCGGGAGGCGCAGCACCTGCTTTTCATCCCTCTGCTGCTCTCTTCTCTTCCTTTGTGTTGTGTCTTCAAGGAACGGAGGTAAAGCCCAGCATAACACGAGCTCCGGGCCATATATCCTTCATTTCCCCCCAAAACAAAGGGACAATGGGCATGTTAAATGCTTCTCCAAAGAGCATTTCTTACAAACCCTCTGTCGCTATTTGGAAAGGCAGTAAGAGATGTTGTTAAAATGGAACTTCATACTTGAAATGCTTCAATTCTCACCTCGTTTTTTCCCTTCCTATGTGCTTAATGAAAGCCTTAAATCATCCCGAATGGCGATTTTTTTGCCATCAGAGCAGAAAGGCTCTTTCTGTACATGAAACCTTGAACCTCATGAGGTGGTTCCATGCCATGCCCACACCCTGTGTTATCAGCTCAGCTATGATTAAAAGCAGGATTTTCCCTTCTGATAACAGCAGAATTATCATTCTTTCAGATGTCAGTGCTTCCTCTATGATTATATCCCTGAAGAACAGATAAAACAGCCTCATAGAGGATAAAAGTCTAAGCCTGTAATTTCTTTACTGGGAATAACCACAGCGTGGAGGGTTTAAAACTTCTTAGGATCCTGCCAATGCATCCAAAGTCAGGATGAGCTGGCTTCCAAACACTTCCCCATGGGAGGACTTTGGTTAGTTAGCTCCAAGGCACCACAGTGCATGCAGCAGATGCCAGGGAGCCCGAGCAGCTCCAGAGCAGGGCAAGCATCTAAAGACTATAGGTGATACAGTTTAGATGGTGCTGACGGGGATTGGCTGTGTTTACCTGGAGAAAACACCAACCCCAGAGGAGATGACGGCTGAGTCTGGTGTATCTGGGGGTTAATCAGCCGCCAGAAGAGCTTTTAAAGCTGACTCTGTGGCTGCAGGAAGGTTAAACTGAGCCCCATCTGCTTTTGTGCTGTCGCAGAGAGCAATAGGGAAGAAGCTGGTGTGACTGGACTGCACTGTGGTGTGGCACATCACAGCTCTCCTGGGCACTTGGGGCTGATTTCGGAGCCTCCCACACTGACCATCCCTGTTGCCAGCAGAAATCCCTATTTTCATCTATTACTAATGTCAATATTTGTTGTAGAGGAAAGCCAGAAAGTAGGAATTTAACGTGCAGGTGAAGGAAAGGCACCATTTCTAAGTCCTCACCCTCATGTGTCATATCATCTACTTCAGGCACAGCATGCTCAGAGCAAACCGAGCAGCAGCAAACAGTCTCGGAGCTGAAACTGCAGGAGAGGCCACATTGCCCATGATGAATATGAGCCAGGCTGGAGGAGAAGGGCTGACAGGCTGCTGGCAACCACTGCCTCCTGTGCAGGGAACAGCCAGCACCAGCAGGGACCATGGCAGGGCTCAGCCAGAGGGAATGGCTTCCTCCTGGGTAAAACGAGCATGTGCAACCACATACACACACACTGCTCCTGCTTTCAAGGGGAGGACCAGCTCTCTGGGCTGCTGCGGTGGAACCCAGAGCTCCACGTGGCATAATGCAACATCGACATGGCAAATATCTGCCTGTGCCCGAGGGCTGGAGCAGCTCTGCTCTGGAGCCAGGCTGAGAGAGCTGGGCTGGGGCAGCTGGAGAAGAGAAGGCTCCTCAAGGGGACACCTTAGAGCAGCTCCAGGGCCTAAAGGGGCTCCAGGAAACCTGGAGAGGGACTCTGGACAAGGGATGGAGGGACAGGCCAAGGGGAATGGCTTGAACCTGCCAGAGGGGAGACTGAGATGAGCTCTGAGGCAGAAGCTCTTCCCTGGGAGGGTGCTGAGGCGCTGGCACAGGGTGCCCAGAGAAGCTGTGGCTGCCCCATCCCTGGCAGTGTTCAAGGGCAGGTTGGACACAGGGGCTTGGAGCAACCTGCTCTAGTGGAAGGTGTCCCTGCCTGGGGCAGGGGTTGGTCTCTTCAACCCAAACCATTCTATGATACTGTGAGTAGAGACTCATTAATAACGTATTGCTCCTGTTTGGGATTTGCAGTGTGGGAGTAAGGAGCTTGTCCATCCTCCTTTGCAGGATTAATTGTATACTTCCTCCTATCAGGTTTGGGTTTGCAGCCTCCCAGTATCGTTCCCCTGAACAATGATGCACATACTTTGCTCTTACCAATGTGTTTCATGTTGGTTTTCTGCAGAAGAAACACTGATCATGCCTTGATGTGACCACACAGTGACATTAAATATGTGTAGTCACGTTAGCTCCTCAGTGATCTGCTTCCATAGACCAAATCCTCACCCACCACAAACTGGATTAGCTCTGTCGATCGCAGTGCTCTACCCAGCCCTGCACCAAGAGCCTCAGGCCTCAGCCCGCCCAGTACAGTGTTTTCATGGCAATTTTGGCACACAGTTTACCCCAGATCCCTGCAAACAGCCCAGGGCTCCCATGACATTCCAGGTTGTTTCTCTGCCCCTGGTCTGTGCAGCGAGCCAGGGTACTGAGGGCTGAAGCCAGCTCACCCCCCAGCTCTCTGCAGGCACTGCTCATCCTCGCTCTGCAGCACAGCTTTTGTGTTAGTGCCTGTGTACCCTGCGCACCCTGCTCTCGTCTGGGCTTACCTGGACATAGCATAGGTATTCCTTCCATTCCTTCCATTCCTCCCATTCCCTCTCTCAGAGCAGTGTATTGCCAGAAAAGCAGCTCAACTCTGAGTGCAGGCAGCAGCTTGGGGCCTCAATGCTGTTTTAACCCAATCCGGGGCCCAAGCAGCCAAAGCGCTTTGTCCTGAAGGAGTGCAGGTGCTCTGCAGGCAGAGCAGGAGGAAAGGGAGTGGGCTGGAAAGTGGAAGGGATGCAGCAGGGAACGCTGAGATTAGGAATTCTGCAGCCCCCCTGGCTTGGCACTTCACAATGTCAGCCCTGGGAAAGCCTGATCCTGCACCCTCCAGCACTGATTACACTCTCCTTGGCTTCCTCTGGAGCATGACACTGAATACTCACACTTTGCCCCTCTGCTCTGCTCTGCTGAGACACCACTTGCAGCACTGGTGCAGTTCTGGGGTCCCCAGCATCAGAAGGACATGGAGTTGTTGGAGCAAGTCCAGAGGAGGCCATGAGGATGCTCAGGGGCTGGACACGCACCACACTC
>NW_009910031.1:5048-6640 GCF_000696875.1 Nestor notabilis
GGGCAAGGTGTCCCTGCCCGTGGCAGGGGTTGAAGCTGGAGGAGCTTTTAGGTCTCTTCAACCTAAACCACTCTGGGGTTCTATGACTGTCAAACCCCTGCAGCTCAGAGCCACTGGAAACCCTTCTCGCTCAATCCGAGGTGAGGGCAGGAGCAGCTCTCCCCCCATTCACACCACCTCAGCAGTGACCCCTCAGCAGTTCACAGACCACACCACAGCAGATGATGAGATCTTTCCTAACACCCACCTTGGAGCCAAACCCGCACCACGAGTCCAGTTCTGCCACAGGCACACGTCTGAGGCAGCAGCCCCGAGCCAGGCAGCAGAGAGGAACCCGGGCTTATCACCTCTTCTCACCCTAATCTTCTGTCCTAGCTGATAAAAGCCATATTATCGGCTCCAGTGACTAAGCATTTAATCTAGGGCTTCATCAACTACTGCTTGTAGGCACTGAGTAGTGCAGGTGTAGGTGCAGGGGGGCCGGGGTGAGCATCCTAGTCCCCAGCACCCATCCAGAGCAGGCGCTGATGCAGCTCTCCATGTCCTCCCTTCACGCAGGCCATGGCTCCATCCAGATCTGGTGTTTCACTGGGGGAATTTCAGTGCCTCCTGTTGGCCTCAGCTCCACGGGGAATCTGGCTTCAGCCTCCTCATGTATCAGTGCTTGTCCTTTACCCACCAGAAACCAAACACAGAGCTGGTTATTTTTAATCCTCCCCTCTAGGTATTAATAGCTCATGTGTGTGCTGAGCAGTTGTACACTGGTTGCATCCATCTGTAGGGAAGAGACGTGATGGGCCTGTTTGCTCTGGTGAGAGGACAAGAAAGGGACATGGATCAGGCTTTTCACCCCGGTTCGTCCCCTCAGGTAGATTTGGGTTAGATCGTGGCAGAAGCTCTTCCCTGGGAGGGTGCTGAGGCGCTGGCACAGGGTGCCCAGAGAAGCTGTGGCTGCCCCATCCCTGGCAGTGCTCAAGGGCAGGTTGGACACAGGGGCTTGGAGCAACCTGCTCTAGTGGAAGGTGTCCCTGCCCGGGGCAGGGGGTGGAGCTGGAGGAGCTTTAAGGTCCCTTCAACGGGATCCTATGCAACGGATGTTTTGGACAGTGAAGGTTTCTGACGTGAAGGAAGAGCTTGTGTGTCCCCTTCCTGCAATAACAGCCCCGGGGCTTTCACCTGAGCCCCACGCTGGCCCCACAGCCCAGTACTGCTCAGCCACTGGACACCTTCCCACCCCAGTTACTGCGGGTGGCAACTGCCGCTGCTGCCCGGGCTGCCCTTAATCCCCTTCCCAGCTTCTCCACCTCTGGCTTTGCATCAGTTGCCTGTGGCTCAAGGCCCGGGACAAAGAGAGCCCCTGAGGACTCCTGAGTAGCTAATGCTCATTTAGTTAGCACCTAAACACCACCCAGTGCACCAAAGCCACCAGGCAAATCCTGCTGCAGCATCTGCTGTGGATCACAGCGTGCTCCAGCCAGCACGGGGAGCAAAACCAGGGGGAACAGGTTGTGTTTCTTGAGGCAGGAGGGTGAGAGGGGCCCAGGGAAGTTACCCCGGGAAGTAAAGGGGAGCCCCCCCTGCAGTGCGAGGAT
>NW_009910031.1:6748-7692 GCF_000696875.1 Nestor notabilis
CCCTTCCCTTCCCTTCCCTTCCCTTCCCCTCCCTTTTTCCTTTTCCTAGTGTTTCCCAAGGTTGACTTTCCTCCCCACGACCCCTGTGTACCGCAGGCTGCAGACAAGCGCTGGTGTGTGTGGGCCTGGCTCAGCACCTCATGCTGGTGGTGCTGACACCCACCGGCATCACTCGGTGACACCGTCACTGCCAGCCCTGCTTCACCTTGCTCATGTCTGACCATAATGCCCAGCACCAAAGCAGTGCCATGACCAGCCCTCTGTGGTTCCCATTGCTCCAACAGCCGTATCTTTGATTCCCTAAACCAAGGTGAGCCTGAACTTCCCATACACACAACTTCCAATGTCCTTTTCCAAGCACAGGCCCACTGCTCCAGACATCATGTCACCCGTGATTCGCTGCTGTGTGCCAAGGAAGAACACCTTAAACACCAGCCTCCCATGAGCCCTGGTCTCTTCTTTCTACCTGCATTGCTCAAACCCCAGATGCAGCCAGCTACGATTCCACAGCTGGATTGAGGGACTGAGCCAAGGCCACCACTTCCCCAGCTCTTCTCTCCTCTTCCTTGCTGGAACTACATGAACGTCACCCAGGGAGCATCTGCTCCTGGGGCTGCAGCACAAGGAGGGAGGCCAGAGCCCCACCGGCTGTGAAAAGGAACCTCTGAGCTCTGGGATGAGCACCTAAAGAGTTGTGAATCCCATCCCCTGGCACGTGAAGCAAACCCTCCTCAGGAGGCTCCCACATCTGTCCTGCCCCCAAACTCCCCTGTTTCTGTACCCCTTGGAGCATCCTCAGCAGCCCAGTGCAAACCCCCTGCTGAGGATCAGCTTGTCAAGCTGACCCAGAGCCAGGAGTCCCATGGGGACACCCAACCAGCCTGGAGCCGTGGCTCCCCTGGGGACACGCAACCAGCCTGGAGCCGTGGGGACCATGGGGACAC
>NW_009910031.1:7803-9930 GCF_000696875.1 Nestor notabilis
GTGTGCCCGGCGCCGCCCGCGCCCCCTGCCAAAGGGTGGCACTGGCACCTTGTCACCCAGCCTGGTGACATCCAGCCCGAGGGCCCCGGGTGGGGGCACCCAGGGCATCCCCCAGCCCTGCTGCAGGCTCTGGGTGAGTTTAACTGCGGGGATGGACAGGAGGAGCTGTTGACGGGTCAAAAATGGGGTGGATAATGGTCAGTGCAGGAGCTGTGGGATTTTCCCCTTTAGGGTCTTCTGGATTAGGGAAAAGCAGCATCTTCTTCTCAATATTTCTGATACACCACCCGGTTACAGGCTTGTCCCCCAGGTCACAGCGTCGGAGACTTCTTGTCACCAGATCTGGCTGATCCGGGTTGATAACCATCAGGAGAGGCACAAAACCCACATCACCAGGGGGTTTTGGGGTACCACACTCACCCATCCCATCACAGGGACCCCCGTCTGCAGCTCATCCCACCGCAGGAGCTGGTGTCGGAGGAGGACCAGCACCACAGCGGTGGGGAGCACCCGAGCATGGTGTGTTGTGTGCACCACCTGGGTGCTGCCACCTGGGCCTGGCCCCATTCCACTCTGATTTATTTGCAGATAAAGGGTTTATTTTCTTTTCCCAGCGCTGCAGCTGCAGGACAAACACCATGAAGACTCCTGAGATACCTCCCACTTGGGCCGGGTGCCTGGAGAACGTTGGTGGTGTTTGTCCCTGTGCTCCTCCTGTTGGCACCTCGTGCCTGGTTGAGAAACCAGAATGGGCTCAGCCCCACATGAGGCACCCCCCAAACCCTCCCGACTTAGGGTCTGTGCCCAAGGTGAGGCCATGGGAAAGCAGGAATCGGTCACCAAGCTGCCTCTGGTGCGAAGTTCCCAGCCCTGCTCCAACGTGCTCACTCACATCCAGTGTTACGGAGTGGATCAGGGTTTGGCGTCACTGTTTGGGCTGGAGCATCGCAGCCCAGTTTGACCTTTGAGTGCAGGTGGAAAGGGCCCTGTGGGCCAGATAATCTACTGCAATTAAAGACATTAATTATGCCATTATTACAGGGTAAGATACGCAAGGGACTGGGTCACCGCCGCTGTTTTGAAGGACGGGGACATGTCCTGGACCCACTCCATGGGTCAGTCCCAAACCTGGGCAGCTTAATAGCAGAGCCGAAGCCAAGGAGCCAAAGCAGGACCCAAGAACATCCCCTTCCCGTCCACCTCTGTGCCCTCAGCCCGTTGAAAACACATTTGGGTCCTGCGGTACAAAAGGCCAAAGCTACAGCCGACAGCAGGAAGGAAGCAGGAAAAACTCCGGCATCACCATCCGGAGCCCGGAGAGACCTTTGGGGACACACGGGGCCGGATGCCTCCGGCCAGGCTCGGGCCACGCTCGCAGTGTGTGCCCGTGGAGGGAGTGATGCTCCCTGGATGGCAGCGGGGAGGAAGCATCTCGTGTCCTGGGACAGGGACTGGGATGCTGGGTGGGACCTGCTCCATCGGGAGGGATTTGCCCCATCATCGGGGCTGTGATGCCACCAAGGGGTTGCCCTTGAGCCACCTCGGCAGCACACAGGGAGCAGGTTTGGCCCCCACAGCATCCAGGTGGGGCACTGACACACGTGGGTGCCCCACGCATTGCCCCCGACACCGACCGTGCTCAAAGAAGCAGGAAACAGCCACCTCCTTTAATTCCCCACCAGAAATGTGGGGCTCAGAGATCACAGGGGTTTAGCACCAGAAAAACCCACCGGCCCGTGTCAGGAAGCTGCTGGGAGCCCTCAGAGCCCAACACCGGCTGACGTGAGCGGGAAGACGGTGAATCGATTTCCTTGGGAGGCCACGGTGGGCAAGGAGCTGCCTCTGCTCCTGCCATCCCCCCGGGGCTCAGCCAAGGTGGGTCTGCAGGACCAGGACCTCCCCATAGGTCTCACCCTGCCAGAGAGAGCCAGGATGTCCCCAGGCTGCTGGCAGCAGGGCTGAGCACCTCCCTGGGGACACCGGCTGGGTTTCCAACAGCTCCCACAAGGAGCAGGATGGGCCGCAGCGACACGACCCCAAATCCACCAGCTCCAGCGGGGAGAAGGCATCACGGGCGGGCTCAGATCATGGAGACCCTGTTCTTGATGTAGACGTGGTACGGGGAGC
>NW_009910031.1:9966-10344 GCF_000696875.1 Nestor notabilis
CCCACGGTGGCGGCGAAGAGGGTCATGACGAAGAGGATGTACATGTAGGCGTTGTCATCGCGGCCGGGCCGGGCGCCGGCGCTGCTGTTGCGTGTGACAGCGGCGGCGCGGTCAGAGGGGCACAGGGGGATCCCGTGTAGGGTCTGGTTTAAGGCATCCAGCAGCGCCTGGAGGCTTCGGTGCCAGGGCTCTGTCCGGTTGTGCTCCTCCATGTCCTCCTCCGGGCTATGGGGAAGGACAGGAGCAGCTTGGGATGATGCTGGGGCGTCCCACCGGACCAAACCATGACCCCAAAATGGTCCTTGAATCCCAGAATCCCAGACTGGTTTGGGCTGAAGGGACCTTAAAGCTCCTACAGCTCCACCCCCTGCCACAGGC
>NW_009910031.1:10807-11045 GCF_000696875.1 Nestor notabilis
CGCCCCCGGCACCCCAGCTCGATCACCCAAGGGATGTCGGGGGCTCTTCCTGGGGTCCCCCATCCTAAATAACAGCTCTGGGATGGATCCTGCCCTGCATCCACCCTACTCCAGGCTGGGTCCCCCAGAGCCAGGAGCTGCAATGGCCCTGGCAGGGGGTCCAGCACCCCATGCACCCCTGTGGGCCCATCCCAAGTGTCCCCCTGGGGAATTCCCTCCCCATGGATCCCAGCTTCCC
>NW_009910032.1:0-12742 GCF_000696875.1 Nestor notabilis
TGCGAGAGCGCGGCTGGCCCCGCGCCGTGCGTGCCAAGCCAGGCTCTGCCAAGGGGAGCGCCGGCTCCTCCGTACAGCCCCTCGGTGCGCCGGTGCTGCCAGAACCCCGGGGCAGCTGTTGTGTCCTAACCTCCTCGCAGCCCTCTGCACAGGAAATGTAAACCAGTGGGACCCTCAGGAAGAAAGAAAACATTCTCAGCTGACCTTTACGGGAGGGGGACTGCCTCAGAAAAGCCACTTTGGATACACCTCAAAGAGTTTGGGAAGCAAAACCCAAGCAAACAGCATCGGGTTCCAGCAGCTTTGCGTGGCTCCAGTTAATGCCCAGAGCTGGGGAGACCTGCTAATCACTGTATTGTCCCTTCCTATTATACCTTCAACAAGCAGCGTATCAGGGAACGGGATAGAGCACAGTGACAGAGCCCTGGGGTCCCCACTAGCACACAGCAAAGAGAGTGGAAAAGTTCCTGAGAAATCCCTGTATTTCTGGAACCTAGAGTGCACAGTGCTGCTGTAAAGGCTGCTTTTCAGCTGCTTTGCACTGAGTATAGAATTGCCTTGTGAAAAATCTCAAGGAAAATGGAATGGAATTTCTTTGCTGGCGCTCCGTTTGGCATGCCTGATCTAGAATATGGCTGTTTGCTTACTACAGTTTGAAACTGTGTCAGAAAATACAGATTATCTGAGTAGCCTAGAAATGCACTCAGATTTCAGAGGCAGAATTGCTCTGAGGCTTTTTATTAAATGAAACAGCCATTTTCTCCCAGGCAGAAATCACAATGGTATCCATCATAAAAATGATCAATAAAGCACTGGCTTGCGACTCCTGCTGTCTGGTTTAATTTTGTTATTGAAATAAAGGTTTCTCAGTGCATGGAATTTCCTGGGGATTAATAATAACAGACATCAGCATCACAACACACTCACCTCTTTGAGCTTATTTCTTTCCAGAGAGCACCCACTGCCCAGCCCATAGGAACCAGGATTAATGTTCCTGCTGGTGGTACTCACGCCTGGGGTACGACCATCTGAATCATCTCTAAGTGATGCTGAGAAGCAAAAGCTGCCATCTGTTTTTTGGGAATGACTTCGGTACATTTCTAGGAAAGGTTTTTGAGATAATACTTCGGAGCCTGCCACATCTGACCCATTACAGCAGCAGGAAAAAGGGGGATTGGCTGCTCATGTGGGAACCTGTGAGTAAGGTCTATTTGTGGTGTGCAAATGTCTCAGTGATTTGAGATTGTAGTGCTGACCTGAGGATAGTTTGGGCCTATGCACTGTTTTACCTTCTATTTCTTTCTGTTGGTACTGTTAAAGTAAAAACCAGAAATAAGCAGAGAGCTTTGTTGGATCTGGCCTTAAAAATGCAACACATTTGGGCAAACAGATCCACAAATGGGATTGTTTAGGGGAAGGGTTAGTTCTGACTCCCTAAATGATGTACCTGGTGTCTCTTTTGACATTAGCATTGCTTTGAGAAGAAGTCATTTCTACACCTGAATTTCCTGGCAAAATTATTTTGTTATTGAAAACCACTGTACTGACAAAGCTAAACTGTTTGTAAGAAAAGGTTTGTTCTGGAAAACATCCTTTCTCTAGGAATGCCAGGGAGGAAAGGCAGAATTAGCACAGAATCCCACTTAGGGGTATTTTCCCATATAAAAACTTTGACATCACCAGTTAGATAATTGCAAAACCTGGTGTAAAACCCCAAAATACCTTCAAGATCAAAGGCAAAGCATCCATTAAATTAGCTGAGTGAATTGTTTAGCTGTTAGACTTCATTTTTAAATCCATGAACACTTGGCATTCAGCAGCTTGTTTTCTGGGAGGGGGGAAAAGGGAACTTGTGGATGGGCAAGAATTTGTTCAGTGCTGGACAATTAGTGTGGACACATGAGTCAAGACATTCGCTTGCACAAAAACAAGGCAGTGGGAATTTCCACCCGTGGCCTCGCTGGGCATGGGTTTGGCACCACAATCCTGATCCATCCGGAAAGCCTTGGCCCTGGTTATGCTCAATTTGGGATTAACCTTTTAATGGCTCATACCTTTGGGTGTGTTGAAGTCCGAATGCTGGAATCCTGTGTCTCAACCACACAAGCACTGCAGTGACCTTGCAAAAGTGTTGCTCACCAGCCTGTGATCTTCCTAGCAGATGAGAAAGCGGAGCTTGGAGCTGCTCCCCACCACCACCCCCTCTTGTTGTGCAGCTTGGGAATTTTATTAGCTGTCAACGTGTCAAACTTCCACTTAGCTGGGCAGCTGCGTGAGCAGCCAGCCTCTGAGGCCTGCCAGTAAAGTTTAACAGAGCTATCAGCCTTTCACATGGAAGAGATCATGGAATGTGAATGTTCAGATACCAGAGAGAACGAACGAGACTGAGGTAAATTCACCTTTCACATGGTAGAGCAAAGACAGGTGAGGAGGAGAAAGAAGCAAAGAGATAGCCAGGCCTGCTTGTTTCTGTTCAGTGCTTGTACAGTGATTATCAAAATGGGATTCAAGTGCAGGGATGTTGTGTATATAGGATCATAGAATCACAGAATGGTTTGGGCTGGAAAGGACCTTAAGCTAATCTAGTTCCATCCTCCTGCCATGGGCAGGAATACCTCACACTAGACCATGTAATCCAAGGCTCTGTCCAACATGGCCCTGAACACTGCCAGGGATGGAGCATTTACCATTTCTTTGGGCAACCTGTTCCAGTGCCTCACCACCCGACGTAGTAAGAAAGGACACAGTATTCCAGGCCAATAGCAACACCTGAACTGTCATTCGGAGACCTGGATGTGGTCTGGGGATTGCCCAGCCATGGCTGCACAGCAGAGAGGGTGCACTGAGACCCAGAAGCTGGATGAAGCAATGCTCAGACACTGAAGGCTGCTCCTGAGTCTCTTTTGTAACACTTTTCGTATGTCAGCCTCCCATTAACATGATAAACTTCTGGGGATGGGATAGATGGATAGATGCTGGCATGGCCCTTAACACCCAGACACATCTCAGCTGGCCCTACTGTTATTACAGCCATCCTTAATCCAAAGCACGTCTCTTGGCCTCAAAAACTCCGCTGAGACAGGAGGAAGACTATAAGGTGGCAGAAGATTCCCTGCTGGATGGCTACATGTGTGGATGTGTGTGTGGGGAGGCCTTTTTCTCTTTTTCCACAAGAACTTGATTGACTAATGTTTGTAGATCCTGAGAGCCAGTAAAAGATCTGCTCTGATATGCAGAAAATTTTACAAGGGGCGGCAGGCTTAAAAGTGGTGGGAAGAAGCTGACTCTGCCAGGATGTTGGAATGAGAAAGCCATCAGGAATGTGCCTCGGAGAACAGCTGCTACTAGAGCCCTGGCAGGAACCTCCACGCAAGCTGCCTGGGAGCAAATAGGGGGATTCGAGGATCACAGCTTGAGACAAGGGAAAGGTTCTCTTTATTTATTGATTTAGTTTTCCCTTGCTCTGCTTTCACCTCCCTCCTTTCCAGGGTCAGAGGGCCCTGGAACAGAGAACCTGCCTCTAGTTTCTACACACCCTGGCACTTCAGGGCTTTTCCCTCCTCCCCAGCATGCCCTCATCAATGTAGGTTTCTCTCGCCCCATAAAAAGGTCTCACCTAAACTCTTGTCCTCCCTTTGGAAACTCCTTATTTTTTGTCTGTTTGCCACAGCAACATCTACCTTTATCCTTCCTCCTTAACATCTTATGTCCATCTGCACAAGTAAGAGCAATTAGAAACAGAATATGCAAACAAAAATGGAGGAATTCATGCATTCCAACTTTTAGTAACTTAGTCACCTCAATTAGTTCCTTTCCCAGGCTCCATCTATCTGTGGACCTCCCTGGCTAGCAAATTAACACTATTAGTGCTGAAAACTCTGACACAGTCTTTTGGTGGAGATCAGAACTAGAATCAGTTTAAAGTCTGCCAGGTTTCCTTTTTGCAGTCTCCACAGCCACATCTTGAGGGATGCTGGAGTCAGGAAAAGCCAGCACTTCTCAAGAGAAAGCTGGAGGAAGGTGAACGAGCACCCACTGCAGTGCTGTGACTTCTTTGGGAAAGGCGGCTAATGGGAAAAGCCTTGAACCAGTGAACATCCCAGGTGTGGGGAGGGAAATGGCCATTCCCAGACAGTTGGGGGGAAAAGAGCAACAACTTTTGGCAGCTTTGGCTTCAGAGTGAGCACATCAAGCTCATTACCCTGAGAAGCACAGAAGGAAAACCAGCCTGGTTTGGTTTGGAGGAGCTGGTTAGTGACTGACTGTTGTCCTGTCACAAGCCTCTTTCTCTCCTCTGCCAGTGCCCACAGTTCAACTCTCTGCTGCCTGCACAGAGACCCTGTGCTCAGCCTGAAACCCAGTCGCACTGGCCACACGGAGGACAGACTGCTGGGGTCTCCATTTCACTTCTTTAACCCAGCACAATCCCCAATCCCTCCCCCTTTCCTTCCCTTTCCCCAAGGGACTCTATTATACCCCCCGATCTGTTCACACTACTTATCCCTCTGCGTGTTTGCACACACTGCTGACCCAGCCTTTATCTGGAAGACATAAGGATCTCTGTGTGGAGTTCCCACAAGGGCTATTAATCGTGTAGATGTCAGAGTCCCCCGGCTCCAAACCCTCCCTTCCTGCTCCTCCCCTCTTCTTCCCTCCCTCCCCCCCCACCCTTTTTGTGCTCTCTGGAGATCAAGGAGGGAAAAGAAGGTTGATGAAAATTCACACACACAACTTGCAAACTGTGCAAAATCTGAGCTGCTCCCCTGGGCGAGGCTGCAAAATGGTGTCATTTCTCCTAAAACACCAAACACAAACATCTACACACACTGCCTCCTCCTAGGCAAATGGAGGAATTTCCTCCACCAGAAAACAGAGAGCTCAACGCCTTGCCAAGCGAGGGGAAGTTTGGCTCCTGGTCCCAACCTGGATGGAAACCCTTCTGCTGGTACCATTACAACAGGCCAAATACAAATGGTATATCTGCAAATCCACGGGAACGTGGGAATGTGCAGAACTGAATCCTTGTGCATGTGGCTCTAGAGAAGAAGTGTGTCCACGTTACCGCGTTTCAACACCCTCAGCACTACCATCTCCTTCCCTCAGGTAAACAAGAAGCTGTGCCACCAGGCAGACTTGCTCTAGGCCTTACCTGAACTCGGGCCTCGGTGAGCTTGGTTCTCTGAGCTAGCTCCTCGCGTGTGTAGATGTCTGGGTAGTGGGTTCTCTCAAAGGCCTTCTCCAGCTCCTCCAGCTGCTCAGCGGTGAATGTGGTTCGGCTGCGGCGCTGCTTGCGCTTCAAAGGCAGGTCTGGTTCGGATTCAACATCAGAGCCTTCATCCAGCCTGTTACCTGGTGGGGGAAAGAAGCAGGAGATGAGGTTTTCATGGTTAAAAGCCACATGGAGAAAGGCTGTTGGAAGAGTTAAGCAGCCCAGCAAAGTAATCTCAGTTCTACTCCGGTGGTGTAACAAATCTCAGTTTACTGTGAGATGGTGTCCATCGAAGCAACTCATCTACAAGTTTTATGTTATTTCTGTGTGAATAACTATAGCTGGGATAAGTAAGACCCATTTTGCTCTGGTTTTGCTTGTTTCTGGACATACAGGCACCACATGGGTATTCACCAAGTCTACAGTCAGACCCAGTGGATCCAAGAGGGGCCACACCAAGAACAGCATTAGCTGGGACTCTAGTGTTTGCCAGGGGGCCTCTCATGGAGCAAAGCTTGGGTTTCAAAGATGTGAGGCTCTCAGCTCCCTGCTGTGCAGATGTTGATCTATGGAGGATCTCAGCCAGGCCAAAACTTTATGTCTGCCTCCAGGACAGTGAAAAATGTGCCACCGGTTCATGGCAGCAGAGAAGGAAGAATGTGATACATGAAGCCTTTCAGCTAGGTGAGAGATGTGGCCTCGGTCACCTTTTCCTTCTCTCTCATGAAAAGTGGAGACTCATTAAATGTGCACTTATTTCTTTTCCCTGCCAGGCCTGACTGTGTCTTTCAGAGGCAGACTGAGAGCCAGAATGTGCTTAAACACTGTGCTCACGGAGAAGTAAGTTTTGCTTTGGGGTAAACCTTTGCTAATTAAAGCTGGATTTGTAAACTCTTCTTGACGAAGAAGTTTCCTAAAGTTACTAATAGTGTTTTCAGCCCTCTCTTTTGCTTTCTCTATACCATCATCATCCAAAAATCTGCCTTTCTCTCTTCAGAGCTGGGAACAGCAGCTGTGACTTCCCCAACAGCTGCTCCGGAGCAGCAGCAGTTTGAGGCGGCTGAGGCAAATATCCCATCGGAGTTCCCTTGTTTATCCTGAGATCCCCACAAAATGCTATCGCCTTCAGCTCGCTGCAGCACAAAACCGCTTTTATGGCTTGGGGCTTCTTGGGGAGGACGTGGTGTGAGGACTCGGGTAACTACTACTAAGATACTCTGCTCCAGTAGAGCTGGAGACAGAGCAACTGCTGCAGAGGAATGGATGGCTTGTTTGGGGGGCAAAAACATCACCTTAGCTTTTCCCTTCTACCTCTGGCTTAACAATACACAGGGTCTTTACACATGTTCATCTTTTTAGAGGAAGAACCTTTTCTCTCTCACTGAAGTCAGTGAGGAAGTCACTGTTGACTTCAGAGGAGCAGCATCTGTCCCATGGTTTAAAGACTGTTTTACTCTATGTAGCAGGAATTTGTTCCTACACCAGCTTTTGGGTCATGTCCATTTCCAGGGAAGGTCCAGAGTCCCAAGTGGTGTAAAAGGAACATCTGCACTTGAAAGTCAGCCCTGCACATCTGGGTCGCAGATGATTCAGGGCAGGTAGAAGCACATCTGGACCTTGGAGTCCCATGCTATGCAAAAGCACATCTGGAAACCTATAGCATACGGTAAATTTCTTTAAGTTAATCACTTCAGTCACTATTAGTGGTTTAATTACTATCTTGTCTGGAAATATCTGATATGAAAAGAAGAAAGAACAGTGGTGGGTTCAGGTCAGGATGTGAAAGGACTGGTGTGAGGAAGGGGAAGGAAAATACACCAAGTTCAATGCCATTTATTCACATATTTCTTTATGGATAATACACCTTTCATCCAGTTAGTATGCATGCTTAGTAGCAACTCTCAGCCTGTGAGCTCCTTAGCACAGGAATTGTCCTTTGTGGCATGTTTCACACGTCATGCAACAAAGCCCCAAACTGTTTGGCAAGTCCTATGGTGACAGCAATGTCAAAATGACCAAGATCTCACCCTTCTCCTGGCCACCTGATAGCAGCGATGTACCATCAACTCAGCTTATCTGCTCCTTTGGTCCAGCTGCTCACACAGCAAGCCTGGGACCCACCATCTCTCCAAGTGAAGAAGTCTACATAAGGACCTGTAACATGTTTTATCTCCCACACTTCACTTCTTTGCTGCAAAGGTCTGGAAGGGAAAACAGCCAAACTTGCTTCAGCAGCTTTATGCTCCTAACCAAGGATCCCTGATTTGGCCACAAAGTTCTGGGAAAGGACAACTGATTGTCATGAGTAACAACCCGTCCTGCTCACGGCAGCACTGGCAACTCTGCTGGCTACAGAGCCGAAAGGGTAGAGAGCCAAAGCTTGCAATAGGAACTTCTCTATCCACAAGTGTGCAGACAGCTCCCGACTGGCATTATCTCCATTTCAGAACCGTGGCAGGGATGGAGGAAGTCACCCACCTACGGTCACCCTGTGAGGCAGGAGCAAAGCTGGGAAAAGAAGCCACAGCTCCTCGTGCCAAGTCCAAGGCTCCAAGAACCCGACTACAAAGATGAAACCAAGAGAGCAAGCAAAATCCCAGGGTATGTGTGGCTCCAGCTGGTCTCAGTACGATGCAGCTGCTGCTGTCAGACACAGATTCATTAAGTAATAGAGAAAGTCTTTCAGCTGAGACACACTGAGGTATGAGCCCACTATCTAACACATCCCCTACTATCAGGGGAAAGTCTCTCTTACCTGCCCACGATGCAACTCAAGCATCTAACAGGTCTTTTCCATCCCTAACCAGCAGAAATCTGCTGGACAAACCACTGCCATGATCTCCAGAGAGTTTCTGTGCAATTAGAAGGTTCACAAAGCTGCAGCAGTAACTCAAGGAGACTCCTTCACTAGGCAAACCCAAGGGGATTCATCCAAAACTTCACTTTTTGCTACACATCCCTGTGTGAAAAACTGCCCTCAGCATGAGCAGGGGCTGAACCCCACTCTGGAGCCCCCAGCACAAGAGGGCTATTTGCCGTAGAAATAATCATTAGCATGAGCTTGGTAGCGTTTTACACCGACTCAGCACAGACAGCAATGCACACCCTGTACATAGGAAGGTGAAGAAATAGCTAGCAGCAGCTCCTTGTGTGGCTTACCAACCCCTAGTTGTGATGAAGGATGGGAAACAGCTAGCTGTCCATACCCAGCTCCCCTAGGATATGATACTGGCTAAAGACTGACAGAAAAGAACAGAATGGAGAGGTGAATGGAGGGGAAAATCTCATGGCAGGACAAGGAGGAGAAAAGTGTGTGTGTGTTACAGGGCATGTGCACTGATCTCTCTACATTTCTTTCTTTAAGAGCAATTCCATCTTCATTATTTAGTGTAACTGCTCCATAGCTCAGAAAGAAAACCCCGAAGTGCTCAGATCTCTTTTGCTTTGCTGTACTCTTAAAAACAGAGATGAAAGCTTCATTATGGGAATGAAAGCAAAGCTGCCAGTGTGAAAATCCATAAGCTCTTCCCTCTGTTCAGAGGGGGCTATTTCAAATGTATAGGCACCTTCTTGGAGCAGAGATACGATGCAGCTTGTGCAAGGGGTAAGAGACAACGGTGTGAAGGGACTTGCTGAAGGTTTGCATGGATCACTGTCAAGTCCCACATGTTCACTGAGGATGAGCTGAGGAAAACTGAATAAAGCAAAATGTTTCTTTCTCCCCATGGAAATGAGTGCAGGCAGAGAGTGTGTGCAGGATGGCATAGGAAAGGTGACAACTATAAGCCCAGGCTTGTCCTGGGACCCATTCTAGCATAAGGAAATGTGTAAATTATGGCCCACAAACTCACATTCCTGGATAATGCTCCTGGTTCAGATGGGGGTACAATTAGCAAGAGTGGGGCAGAGCTCTCTGGAGGGCTTTGAAAGGAATAGAAGTAGACTGGAGCTTGAGGAAAGGAACAAGAAAAACTCTCCCTAATTATGGACTGGACGTGTCATCCCTATCCTCATTCCCTTCACTCCTCTATCTCCCTTCCTCCCCCTCTGCCCTTCTCCTCTCCTCCTCCATTCAGTGCTTCTGGGCGCCTCTTAGCCCTGGAGTTAAATTAATCAACAGGATTAGGTGGAATCAGCCACAAGAAGACCCTCCAGGCTCAGACTGAGCCCTTGATGCTCCACAAGGACCTGCTGCCTTGTCTTGAAGCACCTTGGTGCCGTCTGGAAGGATTGGCAGACAGGACCAGACATGAAAACGCATTCATTAAAGTAGGGCTCGGATTTTCTTAGAGGCTAAAGGGGAACTGCACGTTCTCTCCTTCAGTATTTCTCATCTCATTTCCTCTCTCTCTTTCTCCCTTGCTTCCAGCTGCACCATCCTAAAAATTAAATGTGTGTTGGAGGGGAGAGATGAAGAGGGGGAAGGGAATAGTTTTGTGAATGGCTTCTACAGAACTGCACCTTTTGTGCTGCAACTGGCTGTAGCAAACTCACCCATGCACTGCTGAAGCAACAGAAACCAGATCTGAAGGTTGGGGAGTTAATACAGCCCCAGGGGAACTTGGATTTAACGGCATGAGAGAAGTAAGAAAGACTTACTTTGAAGGTACCAGCAAGATCTGAACACTCCCATGTTACAGCCCCACACCAGGTCCCTCCTGCTTCATAACACTCTCTATCCACCAAAGCTGTCCTACTTGGTGGCCTCAACAGCTAACCCTGCATAGACATACGCGTGTATGTTTTTCCAGTCCCATGTGTACATGAACTTCAAGTAGACAAAATAACTTCAGGTTATTTTATGCTGAAGGACAATTAAAGACCTTGAAAAGGGCAGGTTTCATCTGCCATGTGATGCTTTTGCTGCCTGACATTGCCTTAAATAAATGGAGCTACATCGCATGAGGCAGTGAGGAGGTTCCCATCTTGCAGGGGGAAATACCTCCTGATTGTGGACACCTTGTCACATATAATGTAGTAAGATCTATTAGAGGTGAGATCCTTGCCGTGGGCCACAGCTATAGGACACGTGTGGAGCAGGAAGGGTGGGACTGCACGTCTCATGCTTCCTTCTCCCCTGGAACAATGTGGGATGAAGAAGGATGACCAAGACACAGCCACTTACTCACAGAGCATGTCTCCCGTGCTGGACCTGCAGTCAGCAGCTCCAGAAGCAAAAGCTGAAACTCTCCCTGACTTCTTAGTATGTGCCTTCCCCTCTGGCAGAGAGCAAACAAAACCCATCAAAATGCAAACAAGACTATGTGAGAAGGGCGACTCGGTGGCAGTGTCGCAGTCACAGAATTGCACTGCCTTGATTCTGCTTTCCAACATGAAAACCAGAACACCCTTTTCCCTCTCTTTTTGGAAGATGATGAAGCCCTGAGTTCACAATGAGACGAAGGTGCAGGGGTGTGTGCAGAATAATCCCTGCTCCCCAGGGGAGCACCAAACCTATTCAACAGCAGGTAGGACTGCAAAGGGAACAAGTGTTTCAGATTCATCTCTTGTCCCCTTCCCCCCCTTCATCCAAGCACATTCCCAGCCACAAGAAAACCAATAATCGACCCAGCACATAGCATAAAGCTTGCATTTCCCCCTCCCTCCCCTTTCCAACCTGTGAACTCCCCATTCTCCAGCATTTGCTCGTGCCTGCGCAGCTGTATTACAGTTTAACATAGTTTAGAGGGCTGTGGTGTGGAGCAGCGGCAGAAAACGAATCCCATAATAGTTGATATGCGTTTTAATCAAGTAATTCGGGCCAAGCAGAATGATGGTGCCTGTTGGTGGGGTGCCCTTGAATACCAAACAGACCAGGGAGCAGGCCTAAGAAAATGAAAAAGTCATTTACAGCTCAGCTGGGGACCGCAGTGTTCAGCAAAGCATTAGTGTGGGGGCCTTCCAAGCGAAAGGTTTGGGGGGGTTCTATTATATCTGGGTTTATTCAGGCACTGAACTGGCCAGCTGTAACCAAAGCACTGGCTGAGGTAATGTCCATTATGGGCTGTACAAGCTGGAAATAACACTCACAGTGGAGCTGATGCTCTTGAGCAGGGAGGCAGTGTGCCTGTGTCTGGGGTGGATACAGAAAGGAAGGGGGTCAGAGAGAGAGGTGTTTCACAGCTGGATAATTCCCACGTGGCAAGATCTTTCCTGGATGAGCGAGATCATATGTGGAAGGAGAAGCTGTAGGAAGGAGGGAGAAAGGAAGGCTGGAGGTTTAATGGGTGAAAAGAAAGTGAATGCAAAAGGTATCCAAGCATGCATGATGGGATGTGGCTGGCTGGCAGGATGACCCCAGCAAGAACCACACAATCTGTTCTAGCTTGGAATGAGTGATCCAGTGATTTCTCCATGTCTGAATCCCAAAGGTTGACTGAGGAGGACACCTACATTCACATGCTGGGCTTGAAGACTCAAAGGTGGTGCAACGTGTTAGGTTTTACCTGGTTCTGGTTGTCCTACTTGTCTGAGTGCTCACCCAAAACCTTCCCTCTCAGCTTTGCCAGAATTTGCCTCATAACTCATGGATTGGGTTAGGGCTTTTAAGAACACTCTTACAGAGGAGTATCTCACCTGGCACTTGGCCATGAAATGCATATACATGCCTCTAAACAAAAGAACACGAATTCCTCTTTGGTGTGAGTGCCTGTTTGGATGCAGTTGAAAAAATCTCCTCCATTTTCCACTATAAAAATCCCAACTCCTTGAACAAGTACTTCACCCTTCTGGGCTCAGCTCTCACCAGGCCCACAGGCATCACCACAAGTGGAGCACTGCAAGATTTTGGAAAGAAAAAGCTAGAGAGACCCTGTTTTCCTTGGAACAGTCATCCATCAGCAAAAGCCTCTTGCCAATATGAGGACTTGTACTGAGTGAAGACATATCCAACAGCACGCTCTGCATTCCTCTCTGTATCAACTGCAGCCAATCCAGGTAACTCTGTTCAGGTTGGGAACCTAACTCTGCCTTGAAGCTGAAAGTTAAACTAGATGAAGGCTTTTCCAAACCCACAAAGAAGAAGGAATTGCATCCCTAACCAGGTGCTCTTTCATAATCCAGGCATACAGACCAAGGAAACTCCTTTGCTGACACACACCAGTGCAGGTCTGGTAAAAGCCAAGAAGCTGGACTCATTTATCTTGGTGGAGGGATGTGGCCCCGGAGGCTCCATCTACTCTGCATGTGAAAGTAGTAAGAGACATCAGGGCCCCAGCAAATCCTACACAAATCAGGGTCTGGCAGCGTTGGTACCAGCTGCAGTGCCCCCACGCAAAGACACATGGTCACAAAAAACACAACATACTCTGTTCCTTGCGAGTAGTGAACAAAACCAAATCATCCAGAACATTTGGAGGAAGATAGGGAGGGAGGGAGGGCAAAGAGTGCCTATGTCCCCAACAGCCTTTGTTAATTCCCAGCACTGGCCTGAACATAAACAGATGGAATATCCATCAACTCCAGTCCTCTTTTCTTTTCTTTCAACTTTTTTCTAGTTCTCGCCTCCCTGCCCCCTCCACCCCTCACACTCTT
>NW_009910032.1:12773-34096 GCF_000696875.1 Nestor notabilis
TTGGCCTTTTAAAGAAGCCCGAGGTAATGAGGCCTGCCCCAACTCCCCAGCACATCTGTGAAGTCCATAAAAGGCCCCTTTTTCACTTCAATATTCATAGCCGCGTGCTTGTGGCAGGCGCAGGATCCAGCGGAGGCCTGCACGAGAGGGACCGCAGGGGCTTGCTGGCTCCTCTACTTGAATGGAAACGATGGTGTTAGAGAGGCATCAATAGGGCTCCCAAAACTGGGAAGCAAAGGGAGACCAGCTGGGATACAGAGGGGAATAAAGACGCAGGGAGAAGGTCTGTTTACTTTCTCTGGAGTTTTCCCTTTTTTGCTTTCTGCCCTTTTCAGCTTCAACTCTCCAGTTCCCTTAAAGAGATTTCTCATAGACATAAGGAAGTTGATGGAGAAGCACTCAAGGGTTTGGGCTGTGCAGAACTGTGTATATGTGTATACAGTATATATACTTATATATAGATATAATACCCAGGATGCTGGAAGCCTGCTGGCATTAAGGGTGGGGAATCTGATCCTTTGGTAACCTTCTTGATTGACAAGTTAAAGAAGCAGGTAGAGGCCAAGACAGATTTCCTGGCCTGCCATGTACAAAGCCAGGCCCTTTATGCAGGTAAGAAGGAAGAGTGGGGGCTGTATGAAACTGTTGGTGACTGACCAAAGGGCAAAATTAAATGTACATGTTTAGCTCTGTGTTTTGTTTCAGCACTGTTCCTGGCAGAGGTACTTAGCACTTGCCGGGGGCAGTGATAAGGCATGGCCCAGACTCAGCAAGCAGCCTCTCTCCCAGTGCTCAGCTCGAGGCCCTGACCCTCACCCACTGAGTTCATGCCACTCACTGACCAGGTTGAAGCTGTGGGCCACGGAGGTGCAAGGAAACCCTGGTGATGCCCAGCTTGCTGTAATTCCACTCTGTGCTCCAGCCATGCCCATTTTCCCGTTACACCACTTTGCCTCCTCATTCTGCGCACAATGGAGTATCTAACTGTTCCCCATGTGTGTTACAACCACCCCCTGAGGGTGCCTGGAGGTACCAGTACCATAATAGAAAAGACATTGTACTATTCTAACACCTTTGTGAAAATAACACTCAGATCCACAGGAGAGCGGCTTGGAACTCTCCCTGGACAGATGACAGGCACCTCTGGGCAGTTTTACCCTTATACCTCAGTTCTCACCCTGAGAAACCTGTGGGCTCCTATCCCAGACCCAATCCTCTATCCCTAATCTATTCCAGTACTTCTTACTTAGAAATTTTCCCAAAGCTGACTGAGCAGAAGCACCATAGCTGTGTCTCAGATGCTGGTGATACCTAAGCAAAAGTTACCTTTCTCCAGACCCGGGCTGGATTCCACTCAGTGCACCATGTTCCTTGGCACGTCATGTGTGCACAGACATGCCACCTCAGATGTCTAGCATCCTAGCAAGGCACACAAATCCAGGTTTCACAGTTTCTCGTCTGTGACAACCTCTGCTCCCCCTGGCTTTGCCCCAGCACGGCTCTGCTCATGTACTTGAAGTACTGCCACCCCTTCTATTCCAGTTCTGGGCCCCACGCGCTCTGCCAGCACATCTCAATCTTGGCCGATAGCTTCCTTGCTATTCCTACCCTGGGGTCCCTGCACAGCTCTATCACTGCTCCTCCATCCCAATTTGCAACACCCTCTTTTATTTTCATCCTAAACCCCCATATAGCTCTGCCAACGGCCCTTAATCTTGTCCTGTAGTTCCTCCGCTGTTCCAGCCCAGGGCCTCCCTGGCTGGATACATCGAGTTAAAGACCTTTCAATATAAGACTCTTTCAGGAAAGATAAACAAATTTAACCTCATAAACCTTTCCCAATCCTGCAAAACCAGCCCGTGAGAATGAGGCACCAGAGACCACTTAACCACACATGAGAAACACATTCCTCCTGCTGTTTGCAAGCCCTGCTTCATTTATCTGAATGTCAAACCGACCGCCTGAAGCCAAGAGGTGTGTAAGAGTGGGCACGAGCAGCCACTTTGCTTCCTTCACTTTGTCCTCTACCGTGTCTGTAAAAACGGGAATGCAGCAAAAGACGTTCAGGCAGTTGTCCTTGGAGAACATCTGATTCCTTTTCCCTCTTCTGCTTCCTTACTTTTCCCGTTTATGCTTTTTTACTTACGTGTATACACGCACACACTATATATATATATATATATACACATACATACAACCCCCTCCTGCTTCACTGCTACTTCCACTTGTTTTCCTGCTCTACTGCCCTTCTGCCAGCTCCTCCAACTTTCTCTTCATATTTACACCCCTCTCCTCCCTACTTTTTTCCCAGCACTCTCACAGCTTTACATTAAGTTCAGCCCACAGAGAAAACGCCAAAGTACATGACTGTAAACAGCTCCAGGAAAAAAGACCCACAAGCAGAGCGTGCCCCTCATCAAGTCGGCCAACAGCAACTCCGACTGCAGCTGAAAAGTTGAGAAGCTGGACTGTGACATTCGCCTGCAATTGAACCCCTCTGCTTGTCTCTGGTGCTCTCTGCTAACCGAGCCGGGAGAAGAAAGAGAAGAAAGAAAAGTACAGGGAGGAGAGAATGCAAGTGACAGAAAGAAGGATTGAATGAAGGAGTGAAAAGAAAGAAAGATATCCCTGCGCCGCTTGGTCCTTTATCAGCCCTGTCATCTGGTGCAGGGCCCTGTTCACATTGTCTCACCTTGGACAAAACAAAAAGGCGTTTTTGTGCAGATTCCTTTAGAGCTGCCAGAGCCCGCACCTTAGGGGGTCGCTCAAGGCTGAATGTGCAGCTGACAGCCCTCCGCAGCCCGATGTGATATCAATAAACTCCGACACGTCAACTCTTCAGCACAGCTCATGTGGAAGGTACGGCTTGAATATTAAAACCTCCAGCGGCCAGGGAATAAGCTGGGCTGGAGAGGGGGGAGGAGGTGGCTCAGAGCAAGATGAGGTCGACGGGCGAGGGGGCTGCGCTAGCGCAAGCGAGGGGCAAGACAGCCAAAACAAGAGACACCATTACAGATCTGCTACCTGCTGCCTCAGTAACTGTTCAGTGCTCTTTTCTTCTTGACCACCAGTAAGGACAAGCAGCATACAGGTTTATGTGACAGCTTGTGCTCCAGGGCCTGGGATACCTGCTCGGTATTCCGTCCTGCCTCCTGCTTGATGGACATAGCGTGTGCACAAGTGAGCAAATATACCACCTCCTCACACACTGCTGTTTCTTGTACGATGGTGCTCAAAGGTGTCCACCAGAGACAAAGCCTTGGCTGTGCTGCCAGCAGAATCTCCAGGCCAGGGGGACAAGCCAGGCACCAGACGTGCCTCTTTTGCTGACGGGACACTGAAGCCCAATAGCAAATTTTGTGCCACTTCGGACACTATAACAAGATGCTTTCCAGAGGAGTAAGCACAGCATGACAAGCACTGGCTACAACATGTTTTCCTCTGCTGACACTTTCCATCACTAGGTTCCAGAGTGAACATGCCCAGCTGAAATAGAAGAGGCAGCTCACTCTATGAGAGCTGAGCTGTGTTAAGCTCAGAGCCAAGCTAGGGCTCCGTGAAGGCTCCATGCTGTCCACAGCCCCATTTCCACTCAGATCACAGCTCTGAAGTTTTATTTTGCTGGTAAAGATTAGAACATATTTTGCTTAAATGAAATACTTGGAGTGTCAGATGCCAATTCCTCTAAAGGGGGAGGGTGGGACAATACCACCACTAGAGCAGAAGTGTGCTGAATATGTCCTTCACCCTGATGAAGGCAGGACACGACTATCCCGTAAGGCCATATTGAGGACAGAAGTAAGTCTCAAAGTCTCCAGCCCTGTAGAGGAGTTTTTCAGAAGGTGGATAGCTATAGATTCATGATAGTCTGTGGGTTTATGTGCCAAGTGTTTCTCAGGACACATGACTTCATTCTTTAGGTATTTTACAGTGTAACAAGGGGTCTTTCAGGAGGTTGTGATGATCTATTTCCCTCTTGGATTGTGATCCTATGAGGCAACTGTGCCTGGACAGACACAAAGCAGAAGCTGAAATCTTTCACAACTACTTCTTGCTTAGGAATTCAAGATGAGGAGCAAAGTCAAGAACATTTCCCACCACTGTTGAACCAGAAGGATGTGTGCAGCAGAGGTCTGCTCTTACCCAATGGACAGACTGGATGTGTGGAGAATAATGTTTTAGCCTGTCAGCCGCAGAGAGGAACAGGTATTTCTGCCACTAGATCAACTCTGGTTCAGATCCTGAGTTTTCCACTTTGAACATCAGATCCCCCACATGCAGGGAGGTGAGAGTTTCAGGATAATCCTAAATAATTTCTGTTTGACTGGAGTGTTTCACTGGGGCTTTTTTAATAGAGAATCAAAAGATTTTAATCCAAGGTAGTAGAAACATTTCACTGACTTGAAAAGATAAACCTTGCTTTGTTTTCAAATTATTACTTTTTTCTCCATTAGGAAGTAGCTTCATTTCAACATAAAGTTGTGATTTGAGAAGACATTGAAAACCCCCTGCATTTTTTGGTTCCCCTTCAATGGCCCTGGGATCCTTGCTGAGGCCTCTGTCTTGCTTTAGCTTACTTCTGACCACATACCCTTTGCCAGTTGCAGAAATCAAGAGAGCCAGGAGTTGGTACTGTGCTGCGTAGAGACTTGATGTCTCCACCATCAAGCTGGTGGTTCCCCATGATTACTGCAGTGCAAAAGGGAGAGGATTTGTGTGCCTGGCTCTCTGGGGCCTGCAGACACACACAGGCTTCTGTGGCAATGAGCTCATTGTGGCAGGCAGGCCAGCAAGGTGGCAAGCACTTGAAATCTGTTTCATGAGCCACACATAGGACTGACATTAGCAAGTAACAAAACCAGCTTCTGAGCAAAGTCAGCAAGTAACATAGATATCAGTGACTCTCATTCAGATAAAAACACGCAGAAACCCAAAGAAAACGACTTGAAAACCAAACAGTGAAGTGCTACAAGAAGAAAATTCTCACCCTCAGTTTGAACAAGTGCACGAAGTGTCACAGGAAAAATATTTTTCCAGCTACTGATGAGCCCACATGAGAATCACTCACCCTTCAAGGGGCCCGGTAATATGGAAGTTAGTTCCACACCACATCCAGTTTTGAAAGCTGAGCACTGACCATGCAAAAGCCTAACCCCTTTCATCCACCCCTTCTTCCCCACCAAATTTTACAGACCAGAGAAAATTAGCTGGAATGTTTAATGAACCTTTTGATATTCATACTTCTTCAGCTGGTAAATAATTTCATTCTGCACGCTGAGGACATTCAGGGTGCAAGCAGAGAGATTTTCCTCTTGGGAGAGGGAAAGATGGTTTAGCTAAATTAAGAAATTACCTCCCCCTGAAATATGAAACACTTCAAAAATGCAGTTGTGTGAATTGTTCAAATTCTCTGTGTTTCAGAGTGTGAAACAGTGCTCACTGTTATGTGCATTTCTGTAGTTCCTACAGACCATACCTAGGGTTAGGTGGGGGGTTTGCACTGTACCAAAGCCAACATGGACAAATGATGGCAGGAGGAACTAGGTGATGGAAACTCCCTTTTACTGGTGAGCCAACACTGGAAATCAAATGTGGATGTCCTGACTCCCAGGTGGCTGCTGGGTCACTGCTTGATTCCTTTTAGATTATAATGCCAAAACCAAACCAGGACTTGGTCTGATTCCTTGCACCTTGTCAGATGTGCTGCATAACTTCTGGGTCAAGTCCCAGACTTCAGGCTAGGTGAAAACATACCTTTTGCAAGATCACACTGCTGAATATCACCTGCAGCTCTCACACATTATTCGGGTAATTGATTAGCCTGCCCTTCTTACTCCAACACTTTCCTCCATGCCTAAAGATTCCCATTTCATGCTTCAAAAATCCCAGAGAGAACAAGCTCTTGCGTTGCACGAATCTGCTGGACGATGTTGGAGCTGGTAGCCACAGCACAAGGCAGACCCCTCTGCTAACCAGCAAGCCGAACATTCAGGTGCCACCTAACAAATCCAATGGGTCAGCAAAGGCTTGAAATGGAAGGTGCCCTTTCCAAACTAGAGTGTTTATTTGTTCCAATGGATGTTTCCTAATAGCAGAAGAGACAAGCCAACATCAGAACAACCTGCTCCACAACACAAAAATAAACCTTGCATTGGGACACCCAGCAGAGTAAGCACCAGACCCAGACTTGAAACCTCAGCAAAACGCAAGCCGAAGAGCTGGATGTGCTCCTTGGATATGAATTTTAACCCTGGGTGTGCTGTGGTCTCAGTGGGGAGAAACCCCACCGGGATATTCAAGCATTGGGCTCCATCCCCCGTTCTGGGAATGGCAGGGCTGCCCCAGGTCACGTAGCCACCATTCCACTCCCCACTGCGAGGGGCCCCAGCGCTGGATATTTGCAACCGGCTTTAGCGTCACAGTGGGAGCTGGAGAGGACTTACCAGCCCTTTGTGCTGGCTACGCTTTTCGGTCCAATGCTGCCAGCGCTATCGCTATTAGAAATGCCACCAGAATACAGGCTAGATTTTCCACTCCCTTCTCATCCATTATCTTATCTGTCTGTATTGTCCCCTGTTTGGTATTGGGCTCGGGGACAGCTGACACACACAGACACAACTCAAGAAGTTCCAGCAAGCCTTGAACCTCGCTGAGCGGGCCACGGCTGGGTCTTTTAAAGGCTGCTTTGCACACTGTGTCTCTGCGATCTGGGGGAGCTGCTGATAGTTCTGGGAAAAACTGCATGCCCTGCACCTACTTAGCATTAGGTGGAGGCACCCATCTCAAACCAGAGGAGATCAAGCGCTCCCTTTGTACCCCTTGCCTTGATTATTAAAGGTTTTCTCTTGAGCCACTGCCTCCATGGAGCTTTGTCACAGGAGGTGCTGTACAGAGCCCTGAAAACATGCGGCAGTACCTGCCCCACCAGCAAATACCAGCAAAATCCAGTGTTACACATTTCAACAGCTGGGACAAAAACGTTCACACTTAGTTTTAGTTAAGTTCATAACAACCATCCATATGGGTCTTAAGAAACCCATAGGAACGGCACAGATGTTTCCTGACAATCCAATGTTTGTATGATTTTATATTCTTGCAGAATTTCACTTGGATCAATTTCATTCCCAGAGGGCAGAAGAGTTTCTCTTCCAAACCCCCTGAAATTTCCAGCAAAAACATTTACAAACTTCGATCAGGTGCATAATTTTAGGTATTAAAATAATTAAACAGTATTTATAAAACAAACAAAAAATTTAGCCACAGAAATAATTCTATTTAGATGTAAAATACTTTCTTAGCCCATAGCAATGGTACATTAAAACAATCCCTTAGAATGTGTCACCAGTTTTCACAAAATCTCACTTACTTGCTTGAAATTTTAATCCATTCTAAACACTGGACTCCCAAGTTTTTGTTGATGGCACTCCAGATAGTTCCCAAACCTGCACAATGTCACCCTCTGCTGACGCATTCAAAGAGAAGTTTTTATAACAAAAGAGATAAACGGTCAATTTAATCCAGTCTCCTGCCCCTGACAGCTTCCAACGCTGGATCCTTCCCAACGGAGCCATGGGCTGCTCTGTAATTCTCTCCTGCACCACTACTTCTGTTGCGTGCAGGGTAATCTTCCCTGTGTTATTAATTCATGGCTGACTTGTGCGAAAACATGAGTTGCTTTCTTCATTAGAAATAGCTACTCAACACATAGGATCAAACTGGGGCAGTACCCAAAAGCTCTGCTGCTATCTAAGACAACCTGACCCTGAAAACCTGCGCTGGAAAAAGTCACCCAAGAACACAGAGAAATCAGTATTTGAAAGACACTGACTTGAATAAATAGAGGGGAACATCCCATCAACAGTTGATTACTTGCTAGGAAAACTCTGCTATGAAACCTGAAAGCCAGAGAGGAGTTAGAGGCTACCTAAGTAAGGTCATGAAGAGGCATTCTTTATTAGAAAAGCTTTTATATTCATGAAACAAGGCCTGAGTCTCCCTGCCGATCTTCATCCCTCCTTGGCTCACTGTGTGAAGGTGCCCACTGAATTGTTTTGTCTTTAAAAAAGCACTAATCTCTAAAGCTCTGATCCATAAGCATTGAGGTGGGAATTATATTCAAATGCTTTCATTTGGTACTGAGTCCAAACAGACAGGTAAATTCCAATACAGCAATACATGTCTTAGTAGCAAAGGCACACACCTAAATAAAGATGGTGAAGAGCATGGTAAAGGCTAATGAACTATATACAAAGAATACATGGACCTTCTTATGTGCTTACATATTCTGTGTGTGGTACTTAAAGATCTGGTAACACAGAGAAGAGAAACGGGACTGAGGTAAGTAAAAAGGGGATAAATCTAAATAGCACATTTATTTTTGTGCCTCTTGTGACTTCTAAGTGCCACTGACAGAAAGCACTGAAGTGTACTTTCATCAGTATGCTAGTACCTTGAAATGAAGCAGGAGGGAAAAACAAGGGGAAAGGAAAAGGCAAAGTAAGTCCCTGGGGATGAGAACATGTGTCACCACAGGCCAGCAGAGCTGTTGTGAAATAAGTAACTGGCCTGGATTGTCTGCAAGGCTGACTAGAAGTCAGTGACCCTGATCCACGTGTCCATCTGGATGAGAACATGTTTGTGGGCAGACCCTTCCCTGGGTGAAAAGTGCCTCCTATGGCTCCTTCTGCCCATCACTGCTCTGTTCCTCAGTCAGAGATGATGAAGTTACAGAGCTCAATAAGAAGGGGTTATTTTTCCTTACCCTTCAGCTGCCTCTGAAACAAACCCAACAGCAACTCAGCTGGTCATCTTCTACTATTTTTGTTGGAGGGACTGCCCCAGCCTCTCCCTCCCGATGGATCTGCTGCTATTAAGAGCCATGTAAGTTTGTTGTACACCTGCCAAATTTTGGGATGGGACCAGGAGCCAGCTCATGTGGTGGTTGTTTTTTCTGGACAAGAGAGCCTGCAAGGGCAAGCAGGAGTGTGGTGGTACCTGGATGCTACAGATGGAAAACAGCGCAGTTAACTACCATGCCCTGCTCCACTTTGGCAGGAGAGGGAGTGGGAATAAAAGGAATGGAGAAAGATGGAAGAGCACATGAATATTAGCACTCAGTGAGAAATGCCCTTGGAGAGCATTAAAAAGCAAACCCAGTCCCTGTGATGTGCTCTGGGGATAGAAGCAGAGGCTGAACCCAGTGTAGTATTTACTGTGCACTGCTCTTATTGCAAAGCACAAACATTTGGCTGTGGTAGTGCCTGGGGCTGTACAGATATACGAGCACAGCAGCACATGAAGGGAAGGAACGGACAGAAAGGGCTAAACCAACCCACCAGCCAACTCAGGCACCTCAGGGAGCACTGCCTAGAGGCAGGCAGCTATTTCAGCACAGACTGCAAGAAGGGCTCTGACCTTGGCGAAGCCGTAGCAGGTCGCTGGGTCCCCGCAGGCTGCTGGAGTAGCACCGCGCTGCACCTCATCGCGTTTGCCGTCCTCACCCCCGTACCACACAGCTCTATGTGGGCTGACCACAACGACTCACGCCACCACAACCACCCTGACTAACTGCCCACACCTGACTGATTAATTGCCTGAATCAGGGCTGACTAACCCTGCCTCAGCCACCTTTCCCGACAGGACACACAGAATGACCACCACCTACTTCCACCCATGGCCACCCCTCGACTGCCGCCACCGCGCGGCCCGGCTCCCCTCAGGTGAGGAGCTCCGCTCCCATTGGCTCTCTTCCCTGCTGGCCCGCCTCCTGCGGGTATCCCAGCCAATCAGGGCCGGGCAGGCACCTGGGTGTGGTGGAAGGTGCCAGAAGCAGGAGGTACCGCAGGTGCCCGGCGGCCATTTTCCGAGCGGCCGCTCCCTCAGGGCCCCGGCGCCCGCAGTGCCCTGGAGGCGGGATGAGAGGTGAAGAAGGTTCATTTTCCGTCAGCCGAAAGAAGGCCGAGCTCTGCCTTAGCTTCCCTCCAGCCTGAAAGCAGAAAGGGGATGGGAGCGCCTGAGGCGTCCATTTGCTGTGAGGGAGCAGAGAACGCAGACCCCTCAGAGTACCTCATGTGGAGGGTGATGATGAAGGGGCAATGGCAGATTGGTTGAACCCACATTATATCATCAATATGTTGTTTCCCTGAGGGAAAGTTTGGCTTCTGTGCATAAACCCCTGGCTGCTGTGCACATTGCATGGGGATCGGGGGGTGCAGGCAGCCAGGAGCTGATGGCAGCTGGAGAAGGGCACTCGGGATAAAAACAAGAAGAGTTTTGGGGATTAAACTCTGAGATTTGGGAAATGGTTCACAAGGGATGGAAGAAAAAGAAAGAAGGGTGAAAGAGAGGCTGGGAGTACAGGGGCAAGGACAGGCAGTTACAATGGGGATAGATTACACAGCTCCTTGTGCAGAAAGAGCAGGATTCTGATGTCTCCTGAAGCGAGAGATGCTCGCGCGAGGAGAAGGTGGAATTTAGCAGAATAACTTTGAATATCCAAGAAGCCAGGGAGGGAGAAAACAGTAAATAAAAACCAGACTTAGTAGGTCATCTCCTGCACACGTCAGTCAGCACAAGGCTGCTCTTGCCAGTAGGAATTTTTCCTTCCCAAGTCAGTAGTTCAGTTTAAGTCCCGACGCTTTCTCTAGTGCCCAAATGCCACAAGAGAAGGAAATCCGACTTCACCAGCCGCTAAGTCCTAAAATCTTTCTTTTTTTCCTCCCCATCCCTATTTCTTTTGATTCAGACAAAACTCCCTCTGAAGTCGAGTGGACCAAATACGAGGGCATTTACTCACAGCTCAATTCAGATGTCACTGGGGGTAAATCTCCATCATGCCAGCTGGCTCTTGCTTGAGTGAGCAGTCATTACTTTCTAAGCCGACTGCCCAGTAAAACCTGAACCTGGTCCGCAGAGATGGAGTGGTAAAGGGGCAAGCCTGATACTGAGGAAAACAGACTTCTATTTAATTAAAGAACTGTTTAGCATCTGCGTTTGGAAGCGTGGATCGCAACACAATCCCCAGGGAAAGGCCCTTTGCAGATAGTGCAGAAATAAGGCCAGGCAAGCAGCTTTCCCCATAAATTACACCAACTAAGACAACTCAGTTCATGTCTCAGCATCCCGATCTGCTCCGTTGAGTTGTCTGCAGAGAGCTTTAATCATAATTTATGGAGACTAAGTGGCTAATAGTGAACGGGTTTAAAACTCACTGTGGAAATGAGCGGTCCACTGGTTTAGAATGGTTAAAAATATGTCTCACAGCCTGCTAGGAACTGAGTGAGATGTCCTTGATCTTTTTTTTTTCCTCCCACTCTGCAGGCAGGACCTCGTGGTTATTCCTTCCAGCTTAAACAGTATAGGACACATTAAAACAGAACAAAACAAGAAAGCCCGAACTGAAAACCTCGATGGTAGGAGGGGGGGAAAAGTTAGCAAGAACTCAATGAAGGCAATAGCCGTTTCTTCCCGCCTCAGGTCTGATTCAATCAGGTCTTTCAAAAGAAACTCCTGTCACCACAAACTGCCTTTTCATGCCAGATTCCTCCGGCTCCCCCTCTCTGCCCCATCCCAGCGACTTCCAACAGCACCGATCAATCTCCAAGCGACACCCTGCTCCCCCCTCTCCCAGCTGCCTCCTGCCCCCGGCAAAAGGCAGCTTCACCCAGGAAGGTGGTGGAAAAAATGTGGACAAATTTCTGATTTGCAACACTCTGGGAATGGGTTTATTGCCATTGTTTGAGTGCAAATGTATAAATAAAGCAAAACGAAGATTCCAGGGTGAGTCCGATGAAAAGCAGAAAACAAGAAATTTTATGGCCATAAGTGGCGTGGGCTAATGGTGATTTTTGAGGCACTGGACCATGGTAGTTACTTAGCTAAATGATTGCTGTGAAACCGGGCAAGAGGCTTATTTCTTAATTACTGTTACATATTATGTCAAGCTGACACTTCAAGGCGTGCTCGGGCACTGATAAAGTTAGCCAACAAAAAAAACCAGCCAACCCAACCAAAGCACCCTTACTGTTCTGAGAGGCTGTGTTTAGAGCATCTTATTGAGGGTCATGGCTGGCGCTGGGAAAAGGCAAGGCTGGCCCCCAAAAAGGGGTGCAGTGAGCTCATGCTCTTCTTGCCTCTAGATCCATAGGGCAGGAGGGGATAAATCCCTGGGAGCCTTCCAGCTGGCTGAACAGGAAAGCTAAAGGGGACTGGAAGGAGCTGAGAGGACCGGTGGCGGTAGGACAGGGGAAGAGGACAGTCCCTGCTGTCTGGCTGTTTGGAATGAGCAAGAGCTGGATTTTCCTCTCAGCCTCACGGAGCCAGACCACTGTTTTCGGAGCCAAAGGTTATAACTGGGAGCAGAATTCAGCTCCAACAAGGAATGCACGTGGGATAGATGAAAGAAACATACCGTCTCTGTCTCAGCACAGCTCCTCTGATTTCTAGTGGCTACAGAGCTGACTCGGCTTACGTGCAAAGCTCTTCAGAGTCCTGCCAGAACATCAATTCCTCCTTCCTCTGCAGGTCCAGGTAACTGAATTCCATTTCCCTGGAGCCACCTCTCTGCTGCTGTGCCTTGAGAGCAGTTGCTGGCAACCGCTTCTCTTTTGGTCACTTTGCCCCAATGTAACATTGTGGGTAACGTGGGGCATGAGCAGTCAAGCTGCTAATTCCCTACTCCCAGATCTATCTATCCTAGCCATCATTGATTATATTATATGTATGCTTTGATCAGGTATAGCCCATGTGTAAAAATCTCACTTGGAGGTAGCTCAGATGTACAGTTCCTTATATATCCCATAGGCTCAGAGTCCCAGAGGTTGTAGTTTTGTTACTTTACATAATATATGTGTATAGAGTTCCCAAGAGACCATCCTCTCCCTTGCTCTCTGCCCAGAGCTGGACAAATCCTAACCCAAAGTGTGGCATCTGCACTAAAATCTTACAACCTGAGCACATAGTTTTGTTGGTGTATTTTCTTCCCAGTCCAAACCAGTGCACTCGGGTAGAAGAGAGACAAATTACACATTAGTAGTGCCTCAGAAGAATTGGCTTACCATTGGCATGAGCTGGATAGAAACCCACTAGAGATGCTGAGCTAGGAGAGATGGACAGAGCAGCATCACATGATAACTAGCTTTAATTTGATTTAATCGGCCAAATCAACACCTCTGTCTCCATATGGCCCTTCAATGTGTGGCATGCAAAATCCACACACTAGATTTACAGCTCACTTTTACCCTGTGTAAGCTGGTTATACCCTACCTTAAAAAAAATAAACCAACAAACCTCCCTGTGCATGAATACTAATGGCAAAAGATATTCATAACCCAAACTGCGTCATTGCAACAAGTAAGCTCATCCCCACGTGCTTAACTTAGATTCTGTGAGCAGAAAACTCTTATCCCCGACAAAAGAAAAGAACAGATGATGACAAGTCCTCAATGAGTCTATTTCTCAGACTGAGAAAGTTCATTCCCAGAATTAGGTTCTGCCTTCAAAACTCCTCTGAACAAATGTCATTATTTGTAAATCATGGGAATTGCTTCACAACTCGCTGGCTGTGCTCCCAAAAAGGCACTGGTTGCCCATTGATGGTGGAGAACAAGTAAAGGCACTTTATCAAAACTTTGGGAAAAGGAAGGAAGAAAAAAAAGCAAATACAGAAAGTCAGGCTTCTCTTGTTTTCTGCTTTTCCTTTCAGCTCTTCGGAACAATTTGCCTTCAAGAAGCCTGGATTTGCTCCAGTATTTTTGAGGTAGGAAACATGCAGAGGTTTAATTCTTTATTGACTCCATCAGGTTCGGGTTACATGTCAGGGGATGAAATTATAAACAAATGGACAGCATTTCCATTTCTGGAGTGTTTCCAGTCCCTTCACCCTCCTGCCCCTCTGAAAGGGACATCACAGGCAGTGCCGCCTGGGTAAAGGGAGCCAGGTGGCTTCCTCGATACACAAGACATCCTTTCTACTACACTCTTCGTAGCAGTGAGCTGCTCTCTGCCTCGGGTCCCTGGCTCAGCTCCAAACTGAAATCCTACGTGCAACCGAGCAGGTCAGGCTCAGGTGAGCCCTGAGGAAATCCAACTTATGTTCTGAACCCAGAGGTCTGAGCAATTATCATTCTATAGTCCCGGTAATGTGGAGAATAAGCTGTAAGTTCCCTGTTTTTATGGGCAGATCTGCCTTAATCAGGATCAAAGAGAAGGTGTCAAAGAAACGGGACAGGCGTATGCCCATCAATTTTTACTGCAGCTCCCTCGTGCCACTGCATTTTCCAGGGGAACATGGGCTCAGATCAGCTTGGCCAGCAGCCCCAGAAGTGCTTTCTCCCTCTGTTGAATCGCCATCACTTGCTCTGTTATATTTGTGACTGGGAAGTGAGGAAATGGAAATTGTAAAGTCACACAACTCTAATCGAGGCTTACAGTTCCCGGAGAGAGGAGGGACAAAGTGACACCGGCGCCAACGATGTCACTTTTTGTTCTAATGCGTTTCAAGTAGACAATCCTGCCCAACCCTCCAAGCCCCCCACAAAGATCAGAGGCTTGAATGGCAAGAACACGCAGGCAACTAGAGGGAATGCTGGAATCAAAGCCAGCCAAGCCCGTACAAATCACTGACAGCCCGTGTTTTCCCTGGATAACCACTGTTTGTTGTCAGAAGTCAGGAATGAAGCATTTCTCACCATGACATATAACCTGGATCATGAAACACCAACACCGCTTCACAGTGAATATCAACACACTTCTTGCACATCACCAAGTTGTACATCACCTTGTGAGTTTTAGCAAGGGCTCATTTGCAGATCCCGACTGCCATGTAAGTAGTGCAAGAAGCAACAAAAGGAGTCTGACTGCAGTGGAGCAGCCTTCCATGAGGGAGACTCTTCAACACCCAAAATGGCAACAGCCTAAATCTTCTAAGTAGACCTAAGGGAGCAATAATTATTAAGGATGATCTCCTTGGAGCCTTGACATGTACATCTTCGCTGTTTCTAAGACATGGTGAAGAAGTGCTAGTCCAGAGTTGGTTCACATTCACCTACTGAATTATCAACAGCAGCTCTTGCAACACTTTGAGGTTTCTTAGACATCCTCCAGCTTCAGGAGACATTTAGCTAAACCAGAGCAGCAGTGCTCTGTGTTTTCTTAAGAATGAGACAGCTTGGTCATTTTGGTTCCCCATTGTGCTAGACACTGAATGAATGTGCAGTAAGAGACCACCCTTGGTCAGATGAGACAGAGGTGGGAACAGAAACAGAGCCATGGCGAGTTGAAGCAGCTCAGTCAAAGGCAAAGCAATCCAGTGGCAGAGCCAGATTTTAAGTCTTCAGAGCCATGGTTCAGTTCTATAGTCTTTCAGCAAAACCAGCAGCACATGCAAAGAAGGACCAGGTTGCATATCTGCAGATCAACTAACTTGGTGGTGGTGAAACACAAATCAGATTTGTTCTTACGTCTGTATCTAGAATTAACAGATGAAGTTCCTTATTTGGTACAAGCTCAAGTAGGTCCATCAAATTCACTGGTTTACACTGGTTTATGGCAGAATCTCTCCCTTAAACCTTGGGTGTGAGCACAACTCTGCTACAAGAAGTATATAAGGAGATCTATGCACTGAGGAGCGCTTCCTGCTGAGTGAACGATCCCTTCTTTAGCTGTTCACTTTCATAGGAGGTGGTAGTGGAAGTATCTTCTTAATCATATCAGTATTTCATACCATGAGGCTACACACATGTATAAAATTAAATATAGACATAAGTAATTGCAGATTTGGGACATGAGACAATAAGGACCGAATTTTCAGTGGCTAAGCCTAGGCCTCCAAAACAGCATGCCTTAAATGGGGAGATGCGGTTATGAGTGTCACGTTTTCATATGCCCCAGAGCTGTGAAATACACACAAACCTATTTTTCATGCACCAGCCTAAGTTCCGAGCAATGAAACCCAGACCAAAAAACGTATGGATATGGCGGGGGGAAGGAGCTAATGCCTTCTCTGATCCAAATGAGGAATCTCCTATGAATTACACTCTTTTCCTTGCACGTAAAAAGAAATTTCTAGATCAGTCCTGGTGCGACTTCTCAGATGCATCGGCATGGATGATTCTTACCAACACCGTTGGGCAGAGGGGGGAATCATTTGCCAGATAATCAAAATGCTACACCTGGAAATATATTAAAAAATAGGAGATTCAGCACTTGTGGATCCCAGACCCCAGGTACCAAAGGCCCTTCCTCAAATCCAAAACTCCATGAAGTGAAGCCATTTGAGAATTGGACCCAGTGAGTGGGCTGAGTGTCAGCATGGAGATGATCAATGAAGATGGAGGAGGGAGTTCCACAAGACACAGTTCTCTTCCTTCTTTAACTCTGAATTGCCATCAAGTGACATACTTATCCAGCCTGCACTTTAATTCCCTTACCTGTAAAAACACAACCACATTGCCCTTCTTCTGGGGTATGGTGACCCAAAATCCAGTAATGATGCACCAGTAGGTATATAACATATGTGTTCCCAGATAGATTTTCCAGCTGTGACCTTTTAGAACATATTTCTTACTGGTACCAAATACAAAATGCCTGTAACCGAGTGGAAGAAACCAGCAAACAGCTCTTCAGTGCTTGCTTGGAAATGAAAATAAAAGCACCCGCAACATTCAGAAGAGATACAAATGCTCACAGGAGCCTTTAAATATATATATTTTTGGTTAACTGTGATGTTGCCTGTAGCTCTTTATGGCACTTTTAAAGCATCAAAGCTCAGATTTGTTATATTGAACCTGGAAAGCTTCAAAAAGTTTGTGTAAATTAAATTATTTCCTTAAAAAAAAAAAAAAAAAGAGAAGATACCAAAAGCTGTGAAGTGGGATGCCACAGATGGGAATGTGCTTTGATTTCAGTGGTTCATGCAAATAATACTCTCTCCTCCTCCTCCTTCCCCTGCACCCCCAACAGAGTTTTCAGGGCTGCAGACAGAAGGTGGGGAAAAACAAATATGACATAAATTGTCTTGGTAAACAAGTAAATAGTGTCACTTAACTCTTCCCCCTAGGACTCCGTGCTGGAACTGGGAATTAGTTTATGGCAGGGCTCTGTCAAAAGGCTCCCCTCCCTGGAAACAGAGGTGACACCTCCAAAGCCATTGTCTCTTTAGTTAATTAATTAAGGTAATATTGAGGGGAGCTTTGCTTCTAAGTTCAAGGAACCCAGCTGGGGGCAGCAGCCTCTTGTTTGATGCCATGAATACGAAGGAATGAGCTCCAGGCCCTGCATTAAAATCCAAAATCATTTAAAACACACTGGGGATGAGAGGATGGGGGTAAAGACCTGCTGGGAGGAGCCCAGTTTAGGGAGCTTTACAGCAGGCTCCAGCCTTCTTCAAACAACAGCAGTTTGCATTTTACACCACTGCCAGCTAAGTGGTGACCGGTTCCTCAGCTCATGACTCTTGTCCTTCAGGCGGAAGATGGGGGGAGGCTGCTGAAGTTTTGCAGAGCTGATTTCTTTCCCCACACATCCTCCTTCAACTGGGGAATGCTTCTTACCGGTGCCCAGCCCAATCCCTGTAAATGTCGTATTGGGTCAATTTTGCTTACACGGGGAATCCTCTCACAGACATGGGATGGGATGACTCATTTGGATAAAGTTGCCCACAAACGTAAGCCTTTGCAGGCCTAAGCTGGAAATGTGTTTTATTTCCAAGTAGCATCTACTTGTTTGCTCTGTGAGCTGATTTGCCTCTTAAGAAAAAGCAAAAAGAAAAAGCCAAATCTCCAGGTCCATATTCAATCTTTGGGTAAAACTCCCACAGATACCAGGGGAATTTTCCTGCATAAACCCACTAAGTTTTGAAGAAAAAAGGCTCTGGATGGGGCTCTGCTTAGTAATTTTTACACCAGGTTCCAGTCTTGGATTTGCCACTGATAGACCTGGTCAAGCTGCTTCACTTCAGTTATCCCCGGCACTTTCCTACGCCGTGAGCTGGCTCTGGTCACACATCCCTCCACCACCGAACACTGGCTGCAAACCTCAGTCCTGGCCCATAAAGCAAATAACATTCGTCTGTGATGCCCTGTGCTGGTCCCTACCCTCATACCGTGGGTTCCCCGCACATAAACACGGATCTATTCCTTTTGCTTTTCCTCTAAAACGGGAACTAACAATCCAGCGGGTGCAGGATTTAATGCCTGGCGATTGCACGATCTTTGTGGATTTGAACCTCTCTTTTTCCCCTCATCCCCATATGCTGTGTATTAACGTCTGCTGCTGTGTTAAGTCTAATTTCATTTGGTATCTTCTCAGGGGAGAGGTTGGCTCTCGTTTGGACGTGGCTGCCGAGCACCAGGCACACCAGTGTCACCGTATAAATAACAGTGGTCATAAATAGCTGACAACACCTGCTGGTTTTGAATCGGCAACAAGTGATAATCCTGCGAGCAGCTAAATGGGACTTTGGGATTGCAGGGATTGGCCTGGTTAACTGGCTTCTTGGTTTGATTTTGTGTTTGTGTTTTCCCATTTCTTTTTTTGCCTTTAAAATGCCTCAGGGAGCCACGATAGGAACAGGAATGACCCAAAATCTCTTGGTCTTTCATTGTGTCAGCTTCTCATCTGTTTCTTTTTTTCTTCTTCTCAGCCTCATTTGTGATGCTTTGAGGCAAATGTACCTCAGGGTGCATTTCCCCAAAAGGAAATAATCAAAATATTCCAAAGGTGCAAAACCCTGGGCCTGTTTGTAGGTACATTGAAGCCAACGGGGTTACTGGTATCAGTAAAATCAAATGTGGATATGTTTGCTTGAAGGGTCAGAGGCTTCATTAATTCTAGCATGGGACCAAATTATCCTGCTTCCCTGAAAATGAGGATTTGGGACCGGGTATATACATAGGTTTGTTCTGGAGCTGGTCAGAGGCAGTAAAATGCCATCACTGCACCATCCCTTTGTGAAAAGCATCATTGCCACCAACCGCAGCTGGAGATGGGTTTGCAAAGAGTTAAACCCAAGACTGTCACCAAAACCCCTTGTTGGGTTCCTACAGTTCCCTAGAAGCCACTGCCCTAGCAGATTAAGCAGGTATTTCCCTAACTGGGCAACCCTTCTGCTTTATCTGTTACTTCTTCCTTTTGCTCAGTGTTTCTTCTCCCTGGTGCTGTTTTGGGGTTTGGCTTTGGGGTTTTTTTATAACAGATTGGTTTTGCCCTTGTGGCTCCATCTGCATTGAGGTCACCTCTCCAGGAGCACATCTCCTTTTGGAAGGCAGTAAGTACAGGTTAGGAGGGTCATAAGTTGCATAACCCCTCTGAGGGAAGTTTGACTTTAGCCAGCCATGAAATAGCAACTCTTCTGCTGTTGGAAGGGAAGGTGAGGCTGGGGAAAAGGGGGTAATTTTATTGTTATTATCATTGCTTGACCTCCCAGCCCAGTGCTGGGAGCTATCTCTTGTTAAGGAGTGTGCAGACAGGCTCTGCAAGCACCAGGGACCGGCTAGACATGAGTTATCGGCCCCTAAAATGCCCTCGCAGCTGCCAGGCTGAGATGCTCCCACTTTGGAGGGCTTCCCTTCATGTGACAACAAGGACAGTGGAGACCCGCAAGCACTCAGGGCTGGGATGTGAAGGCAAGGACCGAGGTGTTTAGGTGGGCTGGAGAACCTCTGCGCTCAGATTTACATCCTGCCTGGGCTATTCGTTGCAGTCTGCACCTCTAGAAGTTATTTCAAGGACAAAGTGAGGAGAAACTCGCTTCTTTCCCTGTTTTTCTCACTGTCCAGGCAACAAAATACCGCAAGATCGCAAAGCTAAAACGCCATCAACTGCAAACACACATTAAAGCCCTTCTCCCCTTCCAAAGCTTTGCAAAACTTCTCTGAATTAGACTTAGCCAAGGTGGAAAACATCTGAAAGAGGCAAAGGAGGGGGACTAGGCGCTCATCCAGATTTTATGGGAGAAACCAAAGCTGCTTGGTATTACCCAAATTTACCCAAACCCTGTAAACCGTGTCCCCTCTGGAGTATGGAGCCGTTGGTGAAAGCGAGGGGACCACAGCATTCATTTGGAGACTTTTCCAGGCACCCATTGCCAGGTTGGCCATCCCAGCTCCTCTCCATGGGATGCTCGGGATGTTTCTCCCCGGCACCACATCCTGATAGCACAAGGCTGATATCCCAGGGAAAGGGAAAATAAAATCAAATAAATCCATCAAAGCCTATTAGTTAAATTGCTCTGTGCAAACCTAATTGACCACGAGGGATCTCCTAGACAAGCAGGGCCGTAAATCGCGATTTGAACAGCGGCAGGGGGAAGGAAAGAGAAGATAAAGAGGGGAGCAGAGAAAGAGGGAAGAAAGTTTGCGATTGCTGGGGATCATTTTAGGCGGCTGCCTGGCTGGAGGCTGCGGAGAAAGCCCTGATCTGCAGCATATGGTGCAAAGAGCCGGTGCTGGGGGTGGAAGAATAAAAACCCCGAAGGCCGCAGATCCTAAGGAGCTATTTATTCCTCCCCCTGCAGATGTACATTAATGCAGGAGGAGTAGGGGGAGCAGATCTCTGGGTTGGAGAAAGAGAAACAGCGCTCCTTCCTTTTAACATGCTGTTGTCTGGCTTGATCTTGTCACTCCAAAGGGACCCATTCAGAGGTATTCATGCATCTGCCTCAGGGGGACAATGGGACCTTAGTTTATAAACTGTCTGTCCAGTTGCCTGCGGCCTTTAGTCCTTTTGTTTTCGCTTCTCTTAATAAACTTTTTGGGGGAGTTCATCAATACGCTTGAATAGCTGATGTTCTCATTCTCAGAGAGGGGAATAACAGAAGGTCTCGAAGGGGTTTTTTTGTTTTGTTTTTGTTTTTTAATAGGGGTGGGGTTTTCCCCCTTAAAGGCGAACCAAGACTTGAAAAGCATCAGAATAAACCCCTAAAAAAAATCTGAATCAACCCCAAACAAAACCTCTATTCAACGGAGACGGGGAAATGCGCAACGTTTAGTTGCCCCACACACCCCTCCGAAAGCAATTTTCGTCCTGACGACAGAATTAAGACGATCTCCGACTAATTTTACAGCTCTCAAAATATTTGGGGTAGGGGGATTGGGAAGGAATTTCAGAGACCAGGCTCATTTCCAGGGGATTTAGGGCTGAAAGCTGGCTCTAACCTTTCCCCCTCCGTTCCCCCCATTCCCTCTTCCCCCGGCAATTGCCGAAATCACAGCCCAGCAGATATATTTCCCCACACACACTCTCAAATCCCAGGGAAGCGTCCCCAAGCCGGAGGCTCTGGCCAGGCCCCCCCGCAGCCCGCCGAACCCTCCCCTCCCCCGGCGCCT
>NW_009910032.1:34311-34567 GCF_000696875.1 Nestor notabilis
ACCGCTCTCCCCAGTGACTCCAGTTCAGCGTTTTAAGGCCCTAATGAGTGTTGACAAGTTTAATGAGTTTGTTTTAAAGAGGAAAAAACTGGTCAAGTCGAGATTTCCGAGTCAAATCCATTAGGGGATCCCATTCAACCCTCTCCTGACAGCTCAGCCGCTCTCACACTTCACCAGCCAGCGCAGGGCCGGGCTGCTGTGTGAGCCCGACCCCTGCCCCACAGCGGGACCCCGCCTTGGTCCCCCTAGCCGCGAT
>NW_009910032.1:34603-35337 GCF_000696875.1 Nestor notabilis
CGGCCCCTCTGGCAGGGACGAAACCCGTAATGGAGGATCGGGCCCCCCCGAGGAAGGGGCGAACCTCGGGGCTGTCCTCTAAAGAGGGTGCACGGGGCTCACTCCCCCCGGGTGGGTAAGAAGCCCCCGAAACCCACCCTACGGGACAAGGGCCGAGAGCACCCGGCGGCCGAAGGGGAGCGTCCAGCCACGCCACGACCTCGCGGTTCTGTAGGAAATTTCATTACACTCCCCGTTATCCCCCCCTTTTTCCCTCTATTCCCCCCCTCCTTTCCCTCTTTCTGCCTCCCCCCAAGCTTCATATAAGCAAACAGCCCCGCGAAGCCGAGGTTGGAGGTCACGTTAAGTCATGCCGTCTGACTTGGTGAACTTTGAGCTGGGTGATTAGGAGGGGGGTTCTCCTTTTTCAATTTCTCCACTTCCTAGGTCTCTCCATTGTTCCAATTCCAAACAGCTGCTGGTGCTAATCTTTCGGTTATTTGCAATCAGGAGGAAGAAATACCCACACCCTAGAGTGCTCCGATATTAGCCCTAAAGACAGCCCTGGAAGCTGGGGAGATGGAGGAAAACAAAACAGATCCAAGTTATTGAACTCAGTTTGACTCTGAGCCTTCAGGTACCTCTCAATCCCAAATCCGCCGGCAGAAAGCCGTGGAAATCAGGCTTACAGGTACCACCGCATCACTTAGAGCCAGATCTCATTTTATTTGTAGTTTTTCCAAAGGTTAAACTCC
>NW_009910032.1:35369-36037 GCF_000696875.1 Nestor notabilis
GGGGAGGGAGGACAAATACCAACCGAGGGCGAGCTGGGAGGAAAAGAAACGGCGACAAAAGCTCAGTTGGAGGCAAACCTGGAGAGCTACGCCCAGGAGGGTTTTGGTCGAGCTGGCTCTGAAGGATTGTAATTTTTTCCCTAAGCTATTATTAAGGAGGGATGGAGAAACTAAAGAGGTGAAGGAACCTGGAGTTTCCCTTGTGTAAAGGAAACCGTCCTACTTACACGTGCGGAAGTGGTGATACACGGGAGTGCTCTGCCCCACACGAGTGGGTAGGAGATCCCATTTAACTCGTATATTCCCCTAATAAATAGGGGGAATAAATGAGGAAATGGGGAAAAAATAGGTGGATGCCGGGTACGGAGGGGTGCCTACCTTGAGGCATCCCGAAGGAGAGAAGGGAATCACCCCTCGCTTCCCAGGCAGCAGAAGCAGCACTAACGACTCAAACCTTTGCCAAAAGCCTTAAAACCCGGGCTCCTACAGTTGCTGGGGTGCCCACCGAACTGTCCCCACTGTTTTGGGGGGCGAGGAACACGACACATTAGACCTCGATAGTCTTACACAGCCCCACCGCCCTCTCAACCAGCAACGCGGAGCTTTATTGGTTTACTTGGGTGTTAATCCCTTAACAATCAAGTTGTCTGACCACCGAGCCCCGTCTC